>NC_073307.1:142740382-143007882 GCF_027595985.1 Sorex araneus | reverse complement strand
ATTGAGATGGGCCTGGCCAAAGTGCCTAATGATTAACCATAAGTTATGAGCTTGGTCATGGACAAATGCTGTCATGATCCAAAAGCAACCATGAGACTAGGACCCTGCTAGGTCCTAGTGACTTTACATTCCAGAAATGAGTGCAATCATTCTACGTAAAAGGAGTCTTTTCAATAATTGTTTTAATCTTCCCTGCAAAACAAAAGGTGGTTTTATTTCTCTGTTCAGGCTTCAAGAGCAAAACTCACAGACGAGAAGAATTAAAAAGTTGTCTATTACAGTTCTGTATCCAGAGACATCCATAACCACAGATCACAGGAACAGGTATTTTTTTTTTTGATGACTTTCTTATTACAGACAGGTGGATTGAAAGAGTAGGGCTTAGTAATGAGGGGTTTTGGGGGGAAATAATAAAACTAAAAAGAAATTGTCAATTTCTGAAGTAGCTCGAAAGGCATGAAGACCACATTTCTTTGAGCTGCAAATACGGATGAGCTTTTGGAGATGTGAATACTGGCTACTGGCCCACATAGATGCAGAAGGTACTCTCAAAAATAAAGGAGAAACTAAAGTAGAAATTAAAGGTCACAATAAGAATGTGAAAGGATCATCAATAGTTTAAGGCTTTTCCCCTGTGCCAACACCCAGATAAACTTTTATGTTAAGCAGAGAACTCAGGGTCAAGATAATTAGAATAAATTGTAATATAACCTCCCCCGAATCACTCTAGGCTTATTCCCTTTAGAATTCCTGTGATCTCTCTTTCTCTCTCTCTCTCTTTCTCTCTCTCTCTCTTTCCCCCTCTCACTTCCCTATGCAAATTTCTTGAAATTAAACAATTTCTACTTCATTATATCCTCTCCTGAACCCCTTTCTATGAAGGAAGGTAATGATACTGAAAAATCCGAGCAGGACTTAGAATTGAATTTCTTTTCCTGCAAAGAGTAATTCCTTATTTCAGTCCAAGTCAAAGGCTCCAAGTCAGCTTGGTTGGTGGGGATCAGTTTCCAAGATGTGCAGAACTGAACTTAAAGTATAGCTTGACAGCTGCCTCACGGAGCTTCTATCCTAGATAGGTATTCACAGTAGATGGTACTAATCCATACCAGGCAATTTCCCCAAATGACCATGGTGGATCAAGCAGAAAGGTGGAAGCATGACATCTCATGGCTACTTCTTTCATTCCCCACTTCATCCATGTGGCCTGCAACTCATGAGGTAGATAACCACAAATCAGCTGACCTGCAAAAGAACCAGTGAGCTGCCTCCGGGAGCTCTACTTCTGTTGGAAGTCACCTCTCCCACCTGTAATCTTCCTAGATGGCAGTTAGTTGCTTGTTCATTCTATCCTGATAAATAGTACTGGTGTCTCATCCTTTTATAGGATATCAGTTCTACAAGATTAGGGTTCACCCTTCTGCTTTCCTTCCCTTCCGCTTCCCTTCCCTTCCCTTCCATCCTCTCCCTCCCATCCCAGCCTCTCTCTTCTTTTTTCTTTCCATTTTTTGGTTTTGAGTTATATTCCAAAATACTAGAGATTAAATCTTGGGCTCCTATATGTTAAGCATGTACTGAGCCCCTTAACCCAACTCCCCAGCTTATTATACTGTCATTTAACCTACCATGTGATTTCATTTTATATACCCACAGAAACACAGACACAGACACAGACAGACAGACACACACACATACACACACATACATATATTTCTGGAGTGATAGCACAATGGGTAGGGTGTTTGCCTTGCATGTAGCCAAACTGGGTTTGATTTTTCCAACCCTCTCGGAGAGCCCGTCAGGCTACTAAGAGTATTCCACCACATGGCAGAGCCTGGCAAGCTATATGTGGTGTACTCAATATGCCAAAAACAGTAACAAGTCTCACAATGAAGATGTTACTGGTGCTCGCTCCAGCAAATAGATGAACAACGGGACAACAGTGTTACAGTGTTGTATATATATATTATATATTAATACCAATATATTATTATATATTAATATATTTATATTAATATATATGTATATATATACATAGAGAGAGAGAAGGAGAGGGAGAAAATAAAATTTCCTGGGAGAAGATGGGGAGGCAGTCAACATATAAATGATTCAACATGTGATTTATTAAATGTATATATCTAGAGGAACATAGACCTTCCATCATAACAGCAATATGATTTAATTAAAACAACTCTCTTGCCTGCTATGTGCAAGGCATTATTGGTGGGGGGAAAGAGAGAGTTGATATGAAATGTGTGAATAGATGAAAATTTTGTCTTTCCAGAATTCCCATTTTGGGAAGTGTCAGAAATATGTTTCAACCATGTGAAAGATTTAACTAGCTAAATGATAAGCAGGGTGGACACCAAGAATAGAACTTGAGCTCAGAGTATGTTGGTTTCAAATTAGATCACTAATGTTTCTTGTGGAGAAGTCTGTTAACCAAGAATGCCTAGTGAGAAGGACTGGGTAGAAGCTATAAAGGTAGTGCTGGTGGGTGTGCCCAATGTAATGGGACAACAGTGAACACAGAAAAAATTCAGACTCCGTAAATGTGAGGAATTATTGTTTTTTTTTTTTTTTAAATAGGGACCATACTTTGCATGCTGGTAGCTACTAGAACCACACCTCACAGAGCTGAGAGGCTCGTGTGCCCAGGATCAAACTCAAAACTTTATACATGCTAAGCATGTTCTCTAGCACCTGATCTACCTCTCTGACTTCAAAATTACTTTATTTCTAAACGTTCATTTAAAAAAGGAAGCTAGTGGGCTGGAGCAGTAGCACAGCAGGTAGGGTGTTTGTCTTGCACCCGGCCAACCTGGGTTCAGTTCCCAGCATCCCATATAGTTCCCTGAGTACCACCAGGAGTAATTCCTGAGTACAGAGCCAGGAGTGACCTCTGTGCAGTGGCGGGTATGACCCAAAAAGAAAAATATAAAAATCAAAAAAAGAAGCTTGTGAAAGTGTTCTAAACAAAAATTCAATAAGAAATGAAGGATCTTGACTTCCGGATCTGCCCTGTGCCCGTATTTAAGCACAGAGCCATGTGGGTACGCTCTTTTCTGCCTCCGTGCGAGATTGACCCCGGAGGCAACTGAACCACTTTGGACACGAGCAGCGCCCCCAAAATGCCTCCAAACTGTGTGCTCGGAGCTACTGGCCCAAGCGCCGCCAGCGAGTGATGCAATTACCAAAAGAATTTTCCCTGAACTTCATATAGAAATCCCAAACCGCGCGGCTGCTATCGCAGCCACGCGACCTGATATCTCTTGATTGTCAGCAACGTGTAAATGTTCCTTTTTAGCAGGGCTTACCGTGGGGGGAAACTCCAAACAATAGTACTGAGTTTTTTGTTGAAGGGTAAAAGATTGTAGCGATAGAATTTTAGGCAGGGGGCCGGAGCGATAGCACAGCGGGTAAGGCGTTTGCCTTGCACTCGGCCGACCCGGGTTCGCCGACCCGGGTTCGATCCCCGGCATCCCATATGGTCCCCCAAGCACCGCCAGGAGTCATTCCTGAGTGCAAAGCCAGGAGTAACCCCTGAGCATCGCTGGGTGTGACCCAAAAAGCAAAATAAATAAATAAATAAATAAAACGATGTTAAAAAAAAAAAAAAAGAATTTTAGGCAGAATTTTCCCTGGACTTTATATAGAAACCCAAAACTGTGCAGCTGCTGCCGCGGCCACATGACCTAATGTCATCTAATCATCAGCAATATGAAATGGTTCCTTTGTAACGGGTTGGACTTTGGGGGGATCATAATAGGGTTAAAGTTTGTAGTGACGTGTAATTTCTGGCTGTAACTTTCCCTGGACTTTATACAGAAATTCAAAGCCGCGAGGCTGCTGCCATGGCCGCGCGACCTAATGTCATTTAATCATCACCAATATGAAATGGTTCCTTTTTAACGGGTTTGACTTTGGTGAGAAATCCTAACAAGAATAGTAAGTCTTTTGCTGAAATATTGAAGGCAATCAAAGTGGTAGCCATCTCTATAGACTGAACTAAGCCATATCCCCACGCCGGCTGAGAAGAAATATCCTTTCTCGGGAAGTGGAGTTAACCATAGTATGATGTCCATTAAGCTGACACGGACCGGGTGGCGTGGGAATGGGATACAAGGGAATAAATTATTATGTACTTGGAACAGCGGGATGCTGGTGGAATCTCGAGCCGGGGCCGATACCAGCGTATTACTTTTGGTTCCAGAAACTGCTTGCAGACATTCTACCAGACTATCAACTAAGCCAGAGCCCCACGCCGGCTGATGACGGGAAATAAACATCTTTTTCGCATTTTTTTCCCTTTGTCAAGCAGCATGGTGATTACTAAACAGGCATGAACTCGGTGGTGCGGGACGAGGGGGGAAAAAAATAGAAAAGTTATGTAACAAACAGCGGGACTTAATATCTCTACATTCTCAGCAATGGAGAGCTATCAAATGCTCCCTTGACAGTAGGACTGTCTTTTCTTTTTTGGGGGGAAACCCTAGCAACAATAGTGAGTTATGTGTTGAAACATGGAATGTAACCAAGATAAAGCATAAACGAAGTGAAACTTATCACTTACAAGGGCGGGGACTGGGGGGGCGGGAGGGGGCGGGAGGTATAATGGGGTGGTTGGTGATGGAATATGGGCACTGGTGAAGGGAAGGGTGTTTGAGTATTGTATAACTAACATAATCCTGAGAACTATGTAACCCTCCACATGGTGGTTCAATAAAATTTAAATAAAAAAATAAATAAATAAAATAAGATACAAAAAAAATGAAGGATCTTTAAAAAGCAACAAAATAAAAGAACAAACTAAGTAAATAAAATACATGTATATGTGCTTTTTCTGAGTTTTCTAAATTACATTTGATATTGGAGCGATAGTACAGCAGATAGGGTATTTGCCCTGCATGCTACCGACCCAGGTTCGATTCCTTCATCCCTCTTGGAGAGCCCGAATGTATCCTGCCTACATGGCAGAGCCTGGCAAGATACCCGTGGCTATTGGATATGCCAAAACGTAACAACAAGTCTCACAACGGAGACACTACTGGTGCCTGCTTGAGCAAATCTATGAACAACAGGATGGCAGTGCTACAGTGCTACCTGAAATGATATTTGTAACACTTTTTATTGTGGCTATTACTATATTAAAAATAAAACATTTCTGAAAGTTGTATTATAAATTGGAGAGTAAAAACAAAGTAGCAGAATTTCCATATTTTATAAATGCATATTTAGTGTTAAGATTATGAAACTTAAAACAATATTTTTTGGAAAACATTTTTGCTCTATGGAGGAGTAAAACATTTCTTAGACCTGATACCAAAATAATGACTCATAAAAGGAAAAAATTATCAGTTGGACTTGATGAAACTTTAAAGTACATAGACTGACTGAAACATTCAGATAAAAAGACAAAGAGACAAGCTTTAACCTTAAGGAAACTATTTGGAAAATGCGTAGCACTGCACTGTAGCATTGTCATCCAGTCAATCATCGATTTACTCGAGTGGGCGCCAGTAGTGTCTCCGCTACTGAGATTTTAGCTCCCGCTCTGAGATTTTAGCATCATAAACTTTATGCCCTCTCTCTGCGGATGCAGCAGGCCAGCTGGATGCCCTTGGGCATAACGGTGATGCGCTTGGCTTGGATGGTGCAAAAGTCTGTATCCTCCAAGAGCCCCACCCGGTAGGTCTCACACGTCTCCTGCAGCGCCGCGACGACCGAGCTCTGGGAGCGCAGGTCAGTGTTGAAGTCCTGCGCGGTCTCCCACACCAGCCCCTGGACCAGTAGCTTGCGGATAAGCAGCTGGTGGACTTCTGGTTGCGGCGGATCTTGCACAGCGCCATGGAGTTCGGGCCAGTAGCGGTGCTCCTTCTTCACGCTGCTGGCTGGCGCGCTCTTGAGGGCCACCTTGGTGGCTGGCTGCTTGCGCGTGCGCCTTCCTGCCCGTTGACTTGTGCACCGTCTGCTTAGTACGGAGCCCTCTGCTTCTCTCCCAACTGGAGACTCCTTCAGGGTTAGGGACATGAGACCCATTTTTGCTACTGTTGTTGGCATATCTAATATGTCACGGGCAGCTTGACAGGCTCTGGTGGGGGAGGGGGTGAAGGCTTCTTTGGGGGCGATCTCTAATCGTCCCTGTAGGTATTCCATAGTCTACTGAATGTAAGCTCCTGGTGACCGGCTTGCGATAACAATTTGCACGCTGACAACATGCACCTGCCTGGAAAATGTGTATCTAACAAATACCAAGTGTCCAGAACATATAAAGACCGCTCACAGCTCAATAATGAAAAATTAAACCAGTCGATTAGAGAATGTGTGAATGGTACGGACATGCATTTTATTAATCCACCCAGATGGTATAGAGATGACACCAAAAAAAAAAATCTAATGATGCTCTACAACATTTAATGTAAGGGAAATGCGAATTATCACCCTGCTAGATATTATCGCATACCTATCAGTATGGCTAAAAATACAAAAGCAAAAAGAGAAACTGGATACTTACACACAGTTGATTGGATTGCCTAATATCAAGGCACGGTGTTAGTCACCCCAGGCTGCCATAACAAAATCTGTGGACTGGATGGACCAAATGGATATGGAGGATATCAAGGTGAATACTTTTCTAGTTAGAGCCTTCTCCTTGGCTTTCAGATGACTGTCTGCTTCTTGTAGAACGATGTAGAGAATGACCCTAGCATCTCTTCCTTTTTGTATAAGAATACGAGCTCTATAGAATTAGTAACTCACACTCCGGCAATCATATAACATTTATCATCTCCTTACAGTTGCTGTCTTTAAATATGGTCAGTTTGGGAATTAAGGCTTCAACACACAAGTTGTGAGAAGATGAAATTCATTCCATAGCAGACACTTTGCAAAATAATGTGGCAGTTCCTTTTAAAAACTAAGCGTACAACTGCCATATGATACAGTAATTACACCCATGGGCATGTATTTCAGAGACATAAACATGTAAATGCACACCAAAACCTATACATAAATGTTCAGAGTCATTTTATTCATGTTATCCACAAACTGGAAAAAACTCAGAACTTTTTGGTTGAAAAACTCAATAACCTGTGGTAATATGCATCAAAGGGATTATTTAGCAATTTTAGAAACGCATTAGTCAAGCAGAAACTTGGATGAATTTCCAAATTATTTTGAGAAAAATAAAAACCTATAACAAAGGTTATATACTTTACAGTCCCTTTTATATAGTAGTCTCAACATGATAAAATTACAAAAATGGAGAATAGGAAATATTGCCTCTTAAGGAGAAAAAAAGGGAGTGAAGTGGTCTTGACTATAATAGGCAACATAAGAGATCTTTATGGTGATGGGAATAGTCTAGATCTCAACTGTATCAATATCAAATTAAGACCCTAGTGTCACATTCTACAAGATGCTGCCCCTGGAAGAAAGGGAAAAAGTATAAGTAGCATTATTATTCCATACAACTACCAAAGGACCTACAGCTGTGTTGCAATAAGATTGCAATTTTAAAAAGTAAAACAAATAAGGAGAATATATCCGGTAAAGAAGGACATTGTAGAGCTGGAGTGATAGTACAGTGGGCAGGGCGCTTGCCTTGCACACAACTGGCCCAGGTTCATTCTCTGGTATATATGTCCTATATGGTTCCCAGTGCACCACCAGGAGTAATTCCTGAACAGAGCTAGTCTAACCCCTGAGAACAGCCACGTGTGTCCCTCCCCCCCAGAACAAATAAAGAACAGCATTCCAAACAGAGATAAGTCAGAAATGAAGAATATTTTAGAAAGAGTTTGAAAGGCAGTCAAAATATAAAAGAAGATTGCTTAATGTAAATGGGAGATTGATTCCAGAATAAAATTGAGGTAATGTAGCACAACATTTTCCATAAAATAATACACTCTTTGGCAGTAGTCACAGATAGCAGAACTAGAAGGAACAAAAAGAAAAAAAAAGAAAGCTATGATAGCTAAGAATTTTAAAGAAAATATAAATCTGAAAATTAGAATAAAATTCTGTATCCTGCCATTATCTTGATAGCCTCCCAGTTGATTACTCTTAGAATGATTGAATATTACTAAAACTTGCTTTACTAAAATTAATGTTTAATCCTTTTTTATTGTGAAAAACTATGCAAAGTACATACTATTTTTATAACATCTTGCATCATCCTTGAACCATGAGATAGAATATGAACCAATTTATAGTGGTAAGAGTTAAATTAATGGTGCATTAAAAGGATGTGCTAATTTATTTACATTAAGATTGGGATAAACAAAGATTGTGACTGATGCCTTTTTGAAATGTGCTTTTAAAGGCACTTGTTTTCTGGCTTTAAAAAGTCTAAATAAAAATGATGACCTGTCCGTCTACGTCTAAGCAAAAGCATTCATCCACCCATAATGAGCTGAGTTTGCAATCCAAAAATTAGTCTCCCCCAGTCACACAATTTCTTTGTGCACAGTGAAGCTGGCCAAAGAGGTACCTTTGGTCAGAGATAGCTGAGATTCAGCCATCAGTTCTGTGCTGACAATTCTAATGCAGAGTGGAATTCGGTGTAACCAGTCCATTGCTCTTTAGAATTTGCAGTGCTAGCAGGAGCACAGTGTATTTTTGTAGGTAAAGTCAGCAATTGTAACACTAAACTGTACTTTGGAACAAAGAGGAGAGTAGCACTTTTGAGACCAAAACTGCATTTTAATGACATCACTTTCTGCTTTCTAAGCACAGGTCAAATCTGAGAATCAAACCCAGAGGGAAATATTAGAGGAAAAATTAATGTCCATATATCTCGTCCTTACCTGGCAACAAACTGTTAATTAATCTTATCTTACTTATGAAAGGAATTGGATGTATGTGTGTGTGTGATTGTAAGTTCCTAATATTTAAAGACTATGCCCTGCTATACTAACAATAAAAGTAAATTAAGGAATATGTTCTGTAAAAATAAGAATAGATACAATAATGTTGCTTAATTGTTGTGGAGGCCATGTCTAATGATAACTGGGTATCTAGGTAGTGTTAGAAGTGGGTTATGTGGTGTGGGGGTCAAGCCAAGGACCTTGTACATGCAAGACTTATAGTCTGAATAACCTTTCAGTATCAATATTGCAAACCACAGTGCCCAAAAGGAGAGAGAGAGAGAGAGAGAGAGAAAGAGAGAGAGAGAAAGAGAGAGAGAGAGAGAGAGAGAGAGAAAGAGAGAGAGAGAGAGAGAGAGAGAGAGAGAGAGAGACAGAAGAAAAGTGCCTGCCATAGACACAGGCAGGGGGTGAGGGGGTGGGGCTGATGGGAAGGAACTTGAAGACACTGGTGCTGGGAAATATATGTTGGTGGATGGATGGGTGTTGGAAACTGTATGACTGAGTTCCAATCATGAAAGCTTTGTAAAACTAAACTAAACTAAAATAAAAAGACTTATGTTCAACCACTTTTGCTTTATTTCCTGTAGGATAACATAGCCTGATGTAGTTTAGGTTTATTTGGTTACTCCCATTACAGTGCTCCTATTCCTCTTTATTTGTAGCTTCTTTCTTAGTGTTCTGTTGACTTGTAAATAATGTTTTTCTCTTCTCCTTGAGTCCTTTTCATAGTTTATTCAGAGCAAGTCCTTTTTGTATGGACACAGGAAGACTTTACAAATGCTATGCTTTTGTAACCTGGGAGTCATTTGACTCTACATGATATTTTCCTCCATGGCATCTGTTCTTTTGACCTAAGCCTCAGCTGCCCTTACTTCCTAGCACCCCCAAAGCAAGGTCCCGACGTGGGACAAGAAGGACCCAGGGCAAGCGGTGAGTTGTGTGCTACCCTGGCATCGAGATGGGCCTGGCCAAAGTGCCTAATGCTTAACTATAAGTTAAGAGCTTGATCACAGACAAATGTTGTCATGATCCAAACAGTGATAACTAGATTCGGACCCTGCTAGGGTGAGGAATGATTAATCTGGCCTGAGTGCTGTGGTCTGAGCCTGTGGCAAGATGTTGCCAGGAGAGCTGCCTTGCAAGCCTCAATGTATCCCTTGCTATGTCCATACAAAAATAACTAGTATTAAAATGTTAATAAGTTCCTGGACTAAGGAAAAGAAAAAAACCTTAAGAGTGAGGAAGGGCTTTGGAGTGCCCTGGCCTCAGGAAGGGCTTTCTTATGTTGATTTTGCTACCTGGCGGGTTGTAGCCTAGAGGGCAAGGTGGGAGAGACAAGTAGGAGGAGAGGAGGAGTTGAGCAGTAGATCCAGAGAGAGGCCTGAGCTGGGAGTGAGGGAGATGAGAAAGATTGAAGATTGAATAAACGGTAACTAATCAGCAACCAGCTTGGTCCTCGTTCTTCCTTCGCCTGTCCTTGACCACCGGCCGTCCCTATCCAATCCACAAACTGCGGTTCCAGAGCACCGAACGTGGGTGGTGAGACAGAGCCGCCCGGAGAGCCCGCGAGTACACTCGCCCCTCGGCGTTCTTTAGTTTTTTACAATTTCCCATAGAATAATAATTATTTTAATGAAAAGTGATATGCATGTATAAATTGATCTTATGGCGAGTTACTGTTATAAACACAGATAATACATATACGAAAAATATAAGATGTATTTATAGATTTCTTCTCAAAGTATAATTAATCCGCACCCAAAATATAGAAACTGGACGAGCAGCAGCCTAGCCTGAGTAAATTAGGAAAGAAAACGTCAGGTTCAGTTCCAGGCCTACTAGAGTAGAATCTGTCTGTTAATAGTATCCCCAAGTGGCTTGTTCATACATTAAAGTTTAGAAGAACTGCTATGAAGAACATATTCCTGATCTATATACTGGGGACAATAACTGTATTGCAAAAAGATTTTAAGAGATAATAAGGGTAAATATAGGGGCTGGAGCGATAGCACAGCAGGTAGGGCATTTACCTTGCACCCAGACAACACTTATTCGATTCCCAGCATCCCATATGGTCCCCTGAGCACCGCCAGGAGTAACTCCTGAGTGCAGAGCCAGGAGTAACCCCTGTGCATCGTCAGGTGTGACTCAAAAGAGCAAAAAAAAAAAAAGGGTAAATGTATGAGAGGAAATGCCCTTTCAATTTAAGGGGTCATGGGGTTGTAGTCAAGATTGAAATTAGCAAAGAGAAAAGGATGCTGGGGCTCGAATCTGAATCTGGGTTGGCCATATGCAAGGCAAACATCCTATCTGCTGTACTATGACTCAGCCCCTGTCACACACCTTTCTGCTAATGGGAAAGGACTGATAGAAAGCTGAAAGACAGGATAAGTGAAAAATAAACTAAGAATTTGTTTTTGTTGTATCAACATCATTTCCAGATTCCAGCAAAACACTTTATTGTAGCTGTGGTTTTCAGCCTTCAGATTCTGTTTTTCTATTCTTTTCCAATTTTTCCTAACTCCGCTACTCACTCTCTTTTATTACAAACATCTTCAGCCTTCGGAGTGCCAGTTCCATGTTTCAGTTACTCTCTCTGGCTAATTTCATATTTTCATTTGCTTGTAAGCCCTTGAACACACACACAAAAATATGCCTTTATTAAATTATGGCTGTTGACACACATGATAAGATTTTAAGTTTTCTTAAATGGAGCATAAATGATAAAAAGATTAAGAAATTGATGTAGGTGACTATCAAAGTTGCAGTTCATATTTTTTTCATAATGCTTTCAAATGTTTAGTGACTATACTTTTATAATATTTGTAAGTTTTTTAGCATTTGAACTTTTACTGCATTGTGTTACATAGTATTTTAAAACATTTTAATAGGCCAGAAAAATAGTACAGATAGTACAGAAAGTGTGGTCTTTCACTTGCATGTGGTCAGCCCAGGTTAATTCCCTGTACTGTGCATGGTCTCCTGAGAACCATCAATAGTGTTCCCAAGCATAGAACCAGGAGTATGCTGTGAGCACAGATGTACCCAACCCCCTTTCAAAAGTAAAAATTTCTCTTAACAAACTCTTTTCTAATATCTCTTAGTAGACTCCTTGCAGTCTAATCTCTAATAATACCCAGCAAAGAAAAAGATAACAATGGCTGATGTTTATTATATGTTAATCTATTTCTGTGTGCTTTAAA
The DNA here is from genome assembly GCF_027595985.1 of Sorex araneus. NCBI lineage: Eukaryota > Metazoa > Chordata > Mammalia > Eulipotyphla > Soricidae > Sorex > Sorex araneus. Next base: position 142,995,812 of record NC_073307.1, on the reverse strand, counting down.
TACAGTTGATAGTTAATTCTATCTGCAATTCTATAGATTCTGTTATAATCTGACATAATATTTAATATTGTTTATTAATATTTATACTAATAATTCTGTTATAATCTGTTATAATATATACCTGACATATAAGGAAACTGAGACTTCCACAGATTGTTACTTTTTCAAGATCACACAGCTACATAGTTATAAAATGGAAATTCGGTCCATATGATCTGACTGCAAAGTCTTAAGATCCTGCATCTTAGTTTTCAAGACTATCTTGTTTTTGTTATACTTACTTAATAAGTTTTTATTTCTATAGACTGTCCCATTAATAATAGAATATCACCCAAGATGATTCAGACATTAGTAATACAGTTTAGCATAGTGTTTGCTCTTAAGAAATGATTAGCCATTTGGAAGAGGTTTTAATTTGAAGGGAGAAATATGATATTGCTTCTATACATATCTGAACCTGGAATTATGAGATAGATATTCTGGCAGGGTCCTGAGGTTTCATGAGTATATAGAAGCCATGACATACTCTTCTGACACTCCAGATGAGTAAAATCTCCATAGCTTTCAGATATCACGACTTGTATGATGTTTTAGGACAACTCAGGGAAGTCCAGTGTTAATCCTTTCTCAGATGATAATTTACAGATCTGAAGTTATGTCTATATAACTACAGCATATTTTTATTACAGGCTTAAAATTAGCTGTGTGTACTCATTACTCATTTATGCTTTTATACTCATTTATCCAAACTTACTCTAAAATAAGAAAAAGTGCTTTCTGGGGATCAGAGCTATAGAACAGTGAGTATGGCTCTTGCCTTGCATGCAACTGAACCGGGTTCAATTCTCAGAATCCATATGGTTCCCCAACTATCGCCAGGAGTAATCCATGAGTTCAGAGCAGGGAGTAGTGCCTGACCATTACTGGGAGTGGCGCAAAAAGCAAAATAAAACATAAATGGTACTTTTCTTATCCCATACATAAAGAAACTACTTAGGTACACATAGACTAAAGAATTCGGTGCAAAAATTACACAGTTATGTTCGCACTTTACAAGGGCTAGTATAGCCACTGATCTTAATTACTGCTTATTTTCCGAAATAGGGACATTACACCTAGGTGCAAAAAGAGAGGGGGACAGTAACTGCAGTTACTTTTGAATAATCCATTGATTTTCCTGGACTGGCCCTCAGCCAAGTATGTTTTCTTTTGGAGTTTAGAAAGAAGGGAAGTTCTTATGACAATTGCCTCACCTGCCTTTGCGATGTCTTTGATTCCAGCGTGGCTAATTAAATTCAGAACTCAGTCTAATGTTCAGAGACATTGCTCTGTGTGTGTATGTGTGTGTGCGCGCACGCATGCACGCACTCGTGTGTGTGTGTGTGTGTGTGTGTGTGTGTGTGTGTATCTCACCCCTACTTAAAATACTGTTGCATTCATAGGTGCTGCTCAGACCGAGCTGCTGGCTCACGCCTCTATGACTTACGTTGGCTCTTTTCCTTATAAAAAAGTTATTTTATAACTTATTTTAGTTATATTTTAGTTATTATTTTAGTTCTGGTAGCAAGTCAGAAGTGGGAGGGGCACTGAGTAGCTGAATTTAGTCAAATTTTTGGTAAAAGGAGAAAGCTGTTACAGATTAAGCTGCCCACTCCATCTTTGCCTCTTTTTACATTTGCTGTCTCCACCACTATCTGCTTTACTCCCATGTGGAACAACTTGTATTTGTTTGATTTTAGAAAATTGGCTCTCATAGGGAGGCAGAAAGATTTGCAAATATCTCTGCTTTGGGGCTAGAGAGATAGTACAGTCATTAGGGTTCTTGCCTTGATTGCAGCTGACCTGGGTTCAATCCCTGGCATCCCGTATGATCGGCTAAGCACTGCCTTGAGTGACTCCAGAGCACAGAGTCAGGAGTAAGCTCTGGGCACTGTTGGGTGTGGCCTGAAACAAAACAAAATGAATAAAAATCTCACGGCTTTCATCACAATTTGACAGTGTCTTTTTTAGGAATGTTACCCCTGGGCTTCTTAAATGCCCACTGATGAGCTTGGAAAACCCAGGCATCAGGATTTTGGCATTCAACTACTATGGCATCCGTCACCGGAGCAGGGCAGCAAGTTCAGGGGAGTCTGAGTCCTCTAAGTGGTACATCTCTCAGTTCCCTAATACTCTTAAGGAGGTGACTCAAGGGACTACAAGAGATTCAAAGCCCAAAGTGGGCAACAGTGCAATCTGACCTTGTTAATTTGTTTTTATCTCTTCAGACTCTCAAATCCAACAAATATCCCTATTCCTTAGAAGACGGGCTGAATATTGTGAATTCAGGTACGCGACATGTTCAGTGACCGAGAGCTGCCTCCCGGGTCTTTCCAGTAAAGGAACAAAGAGATGAAAGACTCAAGGATAGATGGTCAAAATGGCCCATTTAATTCCAGAGCTGAATAGCCTATATAGACAATCTGACTGGGGATGCAGGGGGGGGTTGAAGTACAGAATTGCACATATGTGTGATTTGTTTGTTTACAGATGTAGAGCTTTTTGACAGAGGCAATTCTATTGGGGGGATTTACTCAAGGAGCATCTCTGTCTCCCAGGGGTTATATAATGAGAAATTTGCACAGGGCATCTGTATTTTTTCTCTCTCTCCCTTGCTGCTAGTACATATTAAATAATTACATTTGTTTCTTATAGTTATTTGGATAAACACAGTAAGAGATATAGATTTCAAAACTTACTTCTCTGGGTCTCAAGGGGCAGAGACGCTGGGCTTTTACCATAAATCCCAGACAAAGTTCTCAGGCCAGTTTAGCTTTTCCTATCCCATGGGATCCTGTCTCTTAAGTCATCACGGCCTGCATCAAGACCGTGCTTTAAGCTTACTAGACTATCCCATAAAAGCTAGGGTAGTTTTGCTGCTTGCCCTTTGTCCGTCCAAGTCCTCGGCAGGACCTCCCTTTTGGGGTGTTAGGAACTATAGCGACTGAAGTTTGAGCCAAGTAATTATGACTGATGCCCAGGAGTAGATATAATTCAGAGTCAATTAGCTCCCAAATATTAGGAACATAGCATGAATGGTCTTTCTGTGTTTAGGCAAAGAACATTTGCTCTATAGTAAAATATAAAAAGGTAATAGGTGAAAGAGAAAAGCAAGTAACTCACTACAAAAACCAAGTCCAGAGTCATGAGAAGGTTTTTGACCAGGCCTGCCTTGGGGAAATTAATGACTAACAGGAGAGAAAAAGCACAAAGAAAGGTTGAAGATAAACTCAGGGGATATGGGGTGCTTTTTTTTTTTATTCTTAGTTTATTTTTAATTAGAGAGTCATCGTGAGGGTACAGTTACAGATCCATACATCTTTGTGCTCATGCTTCCCCCATACAAAGTTCAATAACCCATCCCTTCACCAGTGCCCATTCTCCACCACCCGTAAACCCAACATCCCTCCCCCCCTCCCCAGACCCGTCTCCCCCCACCCCACCCTGCCACTGTGGCAGGGAATTCCCTCTTGTTCTCTCTCTCTGATTAGGTGTTGTGGTTTGCAATAGAGGTGTTGAGTGGCCATTGTGTTCAGTCTCTAGTCTGTATTCCACCCGCCTCACCCTTCCCCCACATGTCCTCCAACCACATTTTACTTGGTGGTCCCTTCCCTGAGTTACCCAGAATGAAAGACCAGCCTCCAAGCCATGGAAATATTCTCCTGGTACTTATTTCTACTATTCTTGGGCGTTAGTATTATAGTCTATTATTCTATATTCCACAGATGAGTGCAATCTTTCTATGTCTGTCTCTCTCTTTCTGACTCATTTCACTTAGCATGATACTTTCCATGTTGATCCACTTATATGCAAACGTCATGACCTCATTTTTTCTAACAGCTGCATAGTATTCCATTGTATAGATGTACCAGAGTTTCTTCAACCAGTCATCTGTTCTAGGGCACTCGGGTTTTTTCCAGATTCTGGCTATTGTAAACAGTGCTGCAGTGAACATATAAGTGCATATGTCACTTCGACTATACTTTTTGGCTTTTCTGGGATATATTCCCAGCAGTGGTATTGCTGGGTCAAATGGGAGTTCAACCTCTAGTTTTTTGAGAATCGTCCATACTGTTTTCCAAAAGGGCTGAACTAGCCGGCATTCCCACCAGCAGTGTAGAAGGGTCCCTTTCTCCCCACATCCTCTCCAACAGCGGTTGCTTTTGTTCTTTTGGATGTGTGCTAGTCTCTGTGGTGTGAGGTGGTATCTCATGGTTGTTTTGATCTGCATCTCTCTGACGACTAGTGATGTAGAGCACTTTTTCATGTGCCTTTTGGCCATTCGTATCTCTTCCTTGGTAAAGTTTCTGTTCATTTCTTCGCCCCATTTTTTGATGGGGTTGGATGTTTTCTTCTTGTAGAGTTCAACCAGTGCTTTATATACCCTTGATATCAACCCCTTATCTGATGGGTATTGTGTAAATATCCTTTCCCATTCTGTAGATAGTCTTTGTATTCTGGTCACTGTATCTTTTGCGGTGCAGAAGCTTTTTAGTTTAATGTAGTCCCATTTGTTGATCTCTGTTTTTACTAGATTGCTTAGTTCCGTGTCATCTTTGAAGATACCTTTATCTTCAATATCCTGGAGGGTTTTGCCGACCTTGTCTTCAATGTACCTTGGTTTGTGGTCTGATGTTGAGGTCTTTAATCCATTTTGATCTGACTTTTGTGCATGGTGTCAGGTCGAGTTCTAAGCCCATTTTTTTGCATGTGATTGTCCAGTTGTGCCAGCACCATTTGTTAAAGAGACTTTCCTTGCTCCACTTCACATCTCTTGCTCCTTTGTCAAAGATTAGATGATCATACATTTGAGGTTGTGTGGGGGGATATTCCACCCTGTTCCATTGGTCTGCAGCTCTGCCTTTGTTCCAGTACCATGCTGTTTTAATTGTTACCGCTTTGTAGTAGAGTTTAAGGATGGGGAGGGTGATGCCTCTCATCATCTTTTTCCCAAGAATTGTTTTAGCTATCCGTGGGCGTTTATTGTTCCATATAAATTTCAGGATTGCTTGCTCCGCTTCTTTAAAGAATGCCATGGGTATCCCTATAGGGATCGCGTTAAATCTGTATAATGCTTTTGGGAGTATTGCCATTTTGACAATGTTTATTCTCCCTATCCATGAGCAGGGGATATGTTTCCATTTCCTCATTTCCTCTTTTATTTCATGGAGTAGAGTTATATAGTTTTCTTTGTAGAGGTCCTTTACTTCTTTAGTTAAGCTGATTCCAAGATATTTGATTTTCTGGGGCACAATTTTGAATGGGATTGCTTTTTTCATGTCCCTTTCCTCTGTCTCATTGTTTGCATATAGGAAGGCCATGGACTTTTGGGTATTGATTTTATAGCCTGCGACTTTACTGTATAGGTCAATTGTTTCTAAGAGTTTCTTACTAGAGCTTTTAGGTTTCTCTAGGTATAGAATCATATCGTCTGCGAATAGTGAGAGCTTGATTTCTTCCTTTCCGATCTGAATCCCCTTAATATCTTTTTCTTGCCTGATGGCTATTGCTAATACTTCCAATACTATATTAAAGAGAAGTGGTGAGAGTGGGAATCCTTGTCTTGTCCCCGATCTTAGAGGAAAAGCCCTTAGTTTTTCTCCATTGATGATAATGTTTGCCCTAGGTTCGTGGTAGATGGCTTTGACTATCTTGAGAAAAGTTCCTCCAAAACCCATTTTGGTGAGAGTTTTTATCATGAATGGGTGCTGGATCTTGTCAAATGCTTTCTCTGCATCTAATGATTTGATCATATGGTTTTTATCTTTACTTTTGTTGATGTGATGGATTATGTTGATTGATTTCCGAATGTTAAACCATCCTTGCATCCCCGGGATGAATCCCACTTGGTCATGGTGTATGATCTTTTTGATGAGTTGTTGGATTCTATTTGCTAGTATTTTGTTGAGGATCTTCGCATCGGTGTTCATCAAGGATATTGGTCTATAGTTTTCTTTGTTAGTGGTGTCTTTGTTTGCTTTTGGTATTAGGGAGATATGTGCATCGTAGAAACTGTTCGGAAGGGTTCCTGTCTTTTCAATTTCCTGGAAAAGCTTGTGGAGAACTGGCAACAAGTCTTCTTTAAATGTTTGGAAGAATTCGCCAGTGAATCCGTCTGGACCTGGGCTTTTGTTTTTGGGGAGACTTTTGATTACAGTTTCGATTTCCTTGATATTTATGGGCCTATTGAGGTATTTCACGTCTTCTTGGCTCAGTCTTGGGAGATTGTAGGAGTCAAGGAATTCGTGATATGGGGTGCTTTTAAGAGCACTGTAAGCTTCTCTCAAGGGAGCAAAAAGGGCCATTAACTGATGAAGCCTAAAACACAGTGTTAATATTCAACGAATATGATGGGCACAACTTGAACTGTCTTTGCAGCTCCACACAAGAAAAATTCATTTTTTCTTGAAGTCTACCCTCAAATGCTTGGTGAAGAGACTATACATAATCTTTCAATTCCCCACAGGAGGCATCAACACAGTGAAAAGCAGCCTCATTTATATTCAAATAATCTGGGGATAAGAACCAGAATAGCTTAGGGGCTCAAAACATTTCTGGATTGGAAATATTTATTAATGCAAGTGAGTGATTTGGTTTGGTTAGTAGACCTTGAGATGATATTAGAGAACATCATCTCATCTTGTTTTCTGTAATATTATCAGAGAATCTACTTTTGGTAATCTTATTAAACATTAAAACAATAGAAACCCCACATTTTTGGGGGGCAGATTCTCATCCTAGGGAATGCGGCTTAACTTTTGATCATTCTTTTGTTCTTCAGATGCATAAAAACTTCAGAAGTTTCCAGAGATCAAATAGTGTTTCTGGCACGTCCGACTGATTTCTTTTTTCTATCAAAGAGCATAATTACATGCATAAGGAACACTAGGGTAAATAGATAAGTTTGCTGGTAGTAAAAGCCCCTTGACTGCCTCAGGAGATGAGGCAGCCAATAATCAACCCAACACTAGAGTATCATGGGCAGTGTAGTTGGGATGTTTGTTAAAGTTTTAGATAATTAAGGTATTTCCTTTCTAGATTTATTTTTTTTGAATCAGGACTGTTATTTAGTCCCATTTAATTCATGACTGTATCACTGTCACTGTCATCCCATTGCTTATCGATTTGCTCTAGCGGGCACCAGTAATGTTTCCATTATGAGACTTTTGTTACAGTTTTTGGCATATTGAATATGCCACTGGGAGCTTTTCAGACTCTGTCATGTGGGTGAGATACTCTCAGTAGCTTGCCAGGCTCTCCTAGAGGAGCAGAGGAATCTAACCTGGGTCAACTGCATGCAAGGCAAACATCCTACCATTGTGCTATCGCTTCAGCCCCTTAATTCATGAAAAACTTCAAAATTCATATCTTTTCCTGAATATAATGACTGTTTCAGAATATCAAGAGCAATGGAGGAGATAAATTATAGAGAAAGACAAATTCCTGAACAGCCTCTGATGTCTAGCAAAAAATATTTATAGGCCAAAGCTGCTGTATACATATGTGTTGTCTAAGTATACCGCCAGCATTAATAATTTCCTAGCCTAGTCTTTACATTTCATCTTGTATGGATAGATTCAGAAATCCCATTACATTGACCCTGGCCAGTGGATAACAGGATGTTCCTCCCTTGTCATTGATTCTTGCGATTTTCATGTTGCTCATAGCAATTTTCCCACTTGCTAAGGATGACAGGCAGGTACTAATTCCTTCAGTTCCCACAAAAATACCCATTTACAATTATTCTTGAGCTAGTAGCCTGATGTTTTTCTTAGAAGAGGTGAGCTAACATAGGTTAGCTATGTTCTAAGATCATAGAAGAACAATTTTGATCAGACATGATTGTTACTTAAGAGTGGAAACCCTTAAGAAAGAATTCTGCTCAAAGAAGATAACAAGGGATGGTTGTCTCTATATTTTGATTCCCTGACTTTAAATACATAAAGATGAAACAATTTGTTGCAATTGCTTATAAATATGAGGGCAAGCCAAGCAAATTGGAATTGTAGTGGGCGGACCCAATTTTGTTGAGCCAATAAACTCTTAATAGCAACTGTTGTCCTTCAAATATTATGCTAGGCTGATCTGCTCTACCATCCCAGATGAGGTTTGCCTTTTGCTGAAGCAAAACACCCCCTCCCAACCCCCCCCCACACCTGTCACAGGTGAATCCAAGCAGCCTTCTCACTTGACTTGTGCCATATGAAGGGCCTATACTCCAGCTGCTAATCCACTCAACAAATTGCACGCTGCTCTGAGTTATTCTTTCTATCATTCTATGAGAACAGGTATAAAAGACAGAGAACAATCTCCAACTAATCCCTCACCATCTTCCATTGGGGTTAACTATACGGATTCATCCTTAGCTCAATAAGAATACTCGAAAACAATCAGAGAGAACACATAGCTATCCACCAAGCTCAACCAGTGAAAACAATGTCATTGAAGATAAAAACAACACCAGTAAGTACTCACATAGTATCTTTAGTGATCCCATGATGAAGATATTTAATGAGATCAAAGAAACTCATAGTCCATAAAGCACAAGAAAGTATTTGAGTTGAAATGAAAAAAAATATTACAATCGGAAATGGCATAAAATAAGAACATGTTGTATGATAAAAAGTCAACAAGAGCATCAAAAAGCAGAATAACAAAAGCTGAGTAAAAGATTATATAGCTCCAAGATGAGAAGGAGAAAAGCTCTTGGAAATATCTGAAGTTGGAAAGTAGTCTGAAAAGAAATGAACAGTATATTAGAAATGAACTCATCTGAGATGAGTTCAAGAGGAGCAACATAAGAATCATAAGAGTCCCTGAAAAACAGAATGGCAAATGTGATGAAGAAACAAAAAATAAATGACTAATAAGAACTTTCCAGAGTTGAGGATTATAGGCATTGAGATCCAAGAAGCCTGAAGAATACTTTACCAAGATTACTCTATTCATCTAGACTATCATTCAGATTTGAAAGAAACATAAAGAGCTTCATGAACAGGCAACAAGCGTATTTATAGCCTTGAAGCCAGTTTTGCAAGAAGAATTGAAAGAGCTCCTTTACAGGATAGGAGAAACTTCCCAACACATAGCATTGAGTGTGATACTCACTAATGGTACTTATGGTTGTCCTCTACTAGATTAAAGTTAAAAAATATATAGCAATTAATTATCACAAATTGACTTATATTGTTTTATTTTCCGATAATTCCATTTGCTATTCCTTTAAATTTCATCGGACAAACAAATAGGAAATATATTTTTTATATGCCTGCCAAAAGAGCAGATTAGGAGGTGTGAAGAGACCTTGGGGACATTTGTGAAGAGAAGGGGACATTGGTTGTGGGATTGGTGTTGGAACATTGCATTTAATAAAAATGTTTAGAAAGAAATGAAGGAGAAAAGGAAAGAAAAAAAGGAGGAAATAAAGAAGGAGGAAGAAAAAGAGAAAGAAGAAAGAAAGAAAGAAAGAAAGAAAGAAAGAAAGAAAGAAAGAAAGAAAGAAAGAAAGAAAGAAAGAAAGAAAGAAAAAGAAAGAGAGAAAGAAAGAAAGAAAGAAAGAAAGAAAGAAAGAAAGAAAGAAAGAAAGAAAGAAAGAAAGAAAGAAAGAAAGAAAGAAAGAAAGAAAGAAAGAAAGAGAGAGAAAGGAAGAGAGAAAGAGAGAGAAAGAAAGAGAGAGAAAGAGAGAGAGAAAGAAAGAAAGAAAGAGATAAAGGAAGAAAGAAAGAGGGAAAGAGAGAGAAAGAAAGAGAGAAAGAAAGAGAGAAAGAAAAAGAAAGAGATAAAGGAAGAAAGAAAGAGGGAAAGAAAGAGAAAGAAAGAGAGAGAGAAAGAAAGAAAGAAAGAAAGAAAGAAAGAAAGAAAGAAAGAAAGAAAGAAAGAAAGAAAGAAAGAAAGAAAGAAAGAAAGAAAGAAAGAAAGAAAGAAAGAAAGAAAGAAAGAAAGAAGAAAGAAAGAGAGAGAGAGAAGGCAAGCTTCCTCTTTCAAGTCATTCGGCTTGAAAATACATGTTCTCTCTTGAACATGTATATGCATCTCTTTATTTTTCTCTGAGACTTTTTCTACTCTGGAGAAGCCCCATGTTCTCTCTTGAACATGCACTTCTTTTTTTTTCTCTCTCCCCTCACATCTTTCTAAGTAAATTTTATTGTGTTTTGTTTGGGGGCCACACCTGGCAGTGCTTGGGAGTTACTACTGGATCTGTACTCAGGAATCACTCAGATAGGCTCGAGGGACCATTTGGAATGTCCATGATGAATCCACGTCAGTCACGCACAAGGCAGGTGCCCTACCCCGATTTCTCTCAATGAAATTATTTGGCTATTTGGCTACATACACACATACATACATACATACATACACAAAGTTCTGCAAAAGGAGAAAAGGAAAGACCTGTATTTTAAAGCATCTTTTCATAGAGGTTTAGCAACATATATTGACTAATTTTAAATGTAATAAGTATTTGGTCTATCTCACCTCTGTGAGATTGAATTAATAAAGGAAAATGTGTTATTTATCTTTAATTGTCCAGTTTTTTAAAAAGCATTAAGTAAATTATTTTAAATTAAATATGAAATATTTTAAATAAATGTTACAAATTTAAAACAATTTACAATAATATAATTTTGATAAAATATTATATATGTTTATATATTATTTATCATATGCTTTAATTAATTATATTTTAACTGTGTCCCAGGCATTGTATTATATTTAATAGCTATTGGAAATAATAATATTACATGCTAATTTCCCTTTTATGGTATATTCAACAGTTAACATTATTGGGTATTTTTTCTTATGAAATGTTATAAGAAACAACTTTGATGACAATATATCTCAGTTTCTTTATTATATATTATAAAGTCATAAAGTAAGAACTTATATTTCTAGATCTAAAATGTCTAATGGAATTTTCTATCTCAAATAAATATCCTGTAACTGTCTACTCCATATGCATTGTATCTTTAATAGTTACCTCAGAATATTATTGTGCTTATTTTCAGTTGGGTTGATTTTTTTTTTATCGTACTTTATGAATATTTTTGTTTCATATTTATTTTCTATGATACTAATTTAATTAGTTTTCTTTATTTTTCATATTTTTGTTTGTCAAATCTGTTGCTCTTTGAAGTTGGTTAAGAGCAAGACTAGAAATTGTCACTCATCTGCTGAACAATGACCAGGAGTGATTTGAAATGACATTTGATTCCACTTGTCTATGATATTAAAAAAGAAAGTAAGTTGTTCTTACCATAAAATGATTGTATCTGACAAGCAAAGCTTGTGGCTTATTAATAATTAAAAATATTTCTGTGTTCTGCTACTGATGGAATATTTAATCGCTTGTTCAGTCAATACCAGTGTACCATTTATTATTCATTAAAGATAAATGTAGTGTAATGGCCTTGAATTGCAATGTGTTGCAGTGAAATTACAAAGGGCATAAAAAGTTGATTTACTATTTAGGAATTGATTTAACTTCTCTACTGATCTCAATGACTAGGATAACCCATCAGATCTCCATAGTGACAAAGAGGTTTTATTTTTTAAACAGAGATATTTCAATAGCTCGGAGCTAGCTTTTACCAGCAGTTAGTGAGAGGCAAGTTTCTCCACATTCCCTGGAGTCAGACAGAGGTCTGATTCAAAGATTCGCTGGAGTTTAGGAAAGAAAATGTTACACCTACAAATGACTCACATATATTCTGGGATTACTTATTTCCTAGTTTCTAGTGTGAGATCATCTTAGAGTCTCTTATTTAACACATTCTACACATTTTAGGTTTGGGTACCAACTGAGCTTCTTTCTAGAGTTTTATGTTCAGATGACTTTCATTACACTCATGTAGAGTTGGTGGAGGCTTTAAAAGGATTTATGGATGAGTGAATTTCTTTCTAGTTTTCTCTTTTAAATCTTTACACAGTCAAATTATGGCTAAATATCAGGAAAAGATGGCCTATATATCAATTCTTATTATCTTTTTTTTTTTCAGTTTTCACTGTTGCCAGAAGTGAAGCATAGCTGAGGAATAACTTTTCTCCTTTTTTCTAAACAATGTTTTCAATGTACACCTAAAATATATTTTCATTATAGGGCTGGAGTGATAGCACAGTGGGTAGGGCATTTGCCTTGCAAATGGCCGACCTGGGTTCGATTCCCAGCATCCCAGATGGTCCCCTTAGCACTGCCAGGAGTAATTCCTGAGTGCAGAACCAGGAGTGACCTCTGTGCATCACCGGGTGTGACCCAAAAAGCAAAAAAAAATTGATTATAGACTATACTATTGGCATATTTTAAAATCCCTTTCTTTCTTTTCATTCTATTTTTTCTCTATGACAGATAAAATAAGAAGAAAAAGGAGAAAATATGTGCCTAACTAAGAATGGTCTCCAGGATTTCTCTAATGACTTCATGTCCATGTAGATATGGTTCATCCGGTAAGAGCGGATTTTGATTTAGGTCAGGTTATTACTGTCTAGAACAGATGGACTTGAGTCTCATATGCAATAAAGAGGACTTCTCAGTATCCCAGGGCATTTCAAATTCACAGGAACAGCTGCAATCAAGAAGCTGATACTCCGGTGCATAAATAGTCATATGCTTTGTTCCTTGCTATAGGGAATCATTTCTCTCTCTTTAGAATGGAGCTCTAATAACATTCAAGTACAGGAAGATGATATTATGGGAGGAGATTAGCATGCTAGCCCCTAAACTGTCCCTTGAGAGCTGCAATATATAAAATTCAGGGCTGGGTAAGAAATTCCTGGTCACAGACATATTTATTTAGTGACTACTGTGTGCCAGCACAATGTTAGTCTAGAAAACTATTGGGTAATAAAGAAAATATTACTGAATCGAATAAGAAAATAAGGGACAGAAAGGAATGAGCTTATTGAAAACAGGAAAAACTTTGTGTGATAACTATCCAATGTTAGAATATAAATTACTCTGAGATGAGACCCTAAAAATTTTGATATTTGCTAGATTTTGGTTTTGATGGATCTAGAAAATTATAATGTGTCATATCTCACACATACTATATACTGTATTAAAGCATGGGGCCTTAGATCCTCAGTTTAAAGAAATTTTTCTTATGCCATTTCAGTTACAATTAATAGCCTTTCTTTATCTATAACTTCATTTTTAAAGTTCCCAAAGCACATAGGTAGATAGTACACTTTGTAATGTGATATTTTTACTATGATACCCTAAAGTCATCAAATATTGGGGTTAGTTTCACAAAAATGTATTTTCTCTTACCAGGGATTAATAGGATATGTTTAATTCAAGTCAGAGAGGTTAGTATAGCACATTTTAAGCTCCTTTTCCTGCATCTGGTTCTCATTTATACACTCTAGTCCAAAGAGTTGACTTAGCCAATTGACCTTCTAATGTGGAGATTACCAATTAGATAGTCCAAACTATAAATCAGATTTCTTTAAAATAGGGAGTTTTGGCTACGAGTTAGGTATCCAGATATTCTTTGATACTTGTGAAGGTGTCAGTATAGGAAGAGCTGGATAATGATAATCTGAGATAATAAATATTTCAAAAACTAAACTTCATTTTCTACTTGTTTCACATATTTTTCCTTTGGAAGTCTTCTGAGTCCTCATGAATAAGGATTTTATAAATTACAATCATTCAATATTATTTAAACATGTAATTATTCTTCCATTAGTATCTATTTGGTTTCTGGACTATATTCAGACATTACAACTGGCTCTGTACTCAATTATATCTCCTGGCTGATCTCAGGTTACCACATGTGGTGCTAAGGATCAAACCTGAATCTGCAGTGCTCAATGCAAGCACTCTATCTGCATTATTGTCATTACATCCCAGAAATGGGTACAGTTATAGAACATCTCATCTCTTTACTGGGAGTTGACCTGAAGTTGTGGGAAAAGAGAGACTGTAATGAAACGCAGCAACTAATTTTTTTTTCAGAGTTAGAAAGTGTCTGACATTATCAAACCAGGAAAATATATTAGAGAGTAGCAGGGTATAGGTTAGAGGTACTCGTCAGAAGATGCTTTTACACGGGATTGGTGTTTGAGTTGGTCTGAGTGATATGAAAGAGATATTCATGCAACAATCTGGGAGTAGATAGGACAGAAGTGTCAGGACACTGGGAAAGAAACCAACCTAAAACCTCACATCTTGAACAGGCTAGCAAGGGCTAAACAAGAAGACTAGCCATAGTCTTTTTTCCCCAAATATCAAACCCTAAAGCAAAGTCTTTCTGAATTCATCCAGGAGAGAGTAAAGAACCGAGTGAAGTCAGGTTTAAGGAGAGAGAAGCATAGCAGGGGAGAGCCTAGAGGAGGGTGAGTTATCAAACCGCTGACTGTTGGATCCTATAGATCTTCTTGATCTACAATTACGGTGTAAAACCAAATGATATTCCTATGTTCATTCCAGTACTATTCACAATAACTCAAATATGAAAATAGCCCAAGTGCCCAAGAACAGATGACTGGGTAAAGAAACTATGGTACATATACACAATGGAATGCTATGCTGTCATAAGGAAAGATGAAATAAACCTTTGCTTCTACGTGGATGGATCTGGAGAGTATCATCATGCTGAGTAAAGTTAGACAGAGAGGGACAAATGGAATGATCTCTCCCAAATGTGGGATATAAAAAAAAAAATAGAGGAACAACAAATGCCCCAAAGCAATAGAAACGAAGAGCACAAGGACCAGTCTTCAGTAGGAAGTGTGCGACTGGAACAGGGGTGAGGATTGTGGTGTGGGGGTGGTATAAAATGGGAAGGGGGACAATACAACAGTAATGGAAGGTAATGGCCACTGTGTAGGTGGAGGGGGCACAGGATGAGTTCTGCTATAGAGACAGGCTGGGAGTAGGAACAAAACTGCAGTCATTGACGGATGGAAGCCCACACCGGTGTAACGATTGGTGCCGAAACACTGTATGCTTGAAACAACCATGAATCTCTTGGTAAATCATGGTGTCTCAATTAAAAACAAACAAAAAAAGTAAAACTGCTTGACCACAAAGTACTGTCCTCTAGAAAAAAAAAACACATGAAATAATAGAAACTACAGAAGAGAGAAAAAAATCAACCTGCCCAATTGAACAAGAGTTTACACCGTTGGAGAGTATCCCTTCCACCTGCCCAATTGAACAAGAGTTACACCATTGGAGAGTATCCCTTAACACCTGTAGGATGTGCATGTTTTGCCACTAAAAGGATGCCTTAAAACACTTTCCCACACTGCAGTATAAACTAAAAAGTTCAGCTGTTAACGAATTTTTGCCAAGTTGCACTAACGCTGTGAGTTTAAGGAGGGCCCTCTAAGAAAAAGTCATGTTGTGGTTAGGACAAGAACCCCAAAGGATGAAAACCAAATTCAAAATGGCACTTACAATGGCCTGAGTAATTGATTAAGGGCTAGCAACCCAGAGATCACGGTACAAAATTTTAGAGGGTTTAGAGCTAAGATGTGATGGCAAAAATTTCAGGTTTTGTCTTAAGTATATTGCAAAGACACTTGGAAGTTTTAATCTAAGTAACAATGTTGTCTTTTATGTTATAAATAGATTATTCTGGCTTATGTGTGGAGAATTGCTTGTCAAGGGATAAGAATGGAATAGATCCCTGAGAACAGTAGTCAACAAACAGTGACCTATGGGTCAAGTGCTTCTCCTCTCCTATTCTTGAAAATTAAAGTGTTCCTGGCATACAGCCAAATTTATTCCCTCCATAGTGTCTATGACTGTGTAGCTCATGAAGCTGCAATAGAGGTTAGGGATTATAACAGAGACCATATGTTTTGCCAAGCATAAAATATTTGCTGACTAGTCACAGAACAAGTTTGCTAATACTCCATAGAGTAATCCAAAGTGTAAGATAACTGTCATGCTTTGTGAGTGTCCTTCAGTCATTATCTGTTCTTTTTGATGCCTGCCATAATAATGTTGATTTGATTGTAGTATATTTGTTTGAAAATCAAATGTTCCTTCTTTCAAAATAAGCATTATTTTCTACATTCCACACTGCTTATCTTATCCAAAACAAAGTCAGTGAGATATGTACAGATATTTTGTATACAGAATTAGAAGATTATTTATTGGAAAAAATAAGAAAAATATCAGTTGCTTATAAGAATAAACAATCATTTTCTCTCACATTGTGAGTAGTTATGGGTGAGATGCAAAAACTATCATATGAATTGTCTCATTTGAGATTCGAGTTGAATTGTCACTATTCAGAATATACTATTTTTCTGGCAGCAGGAAGGAATAGTGACTTGTGGAAATTTTTAAGATATCTATATATTTTTTCAGAACAGTTTCATCTTTTTTCTGAATCTGTTGTCATTATTTAGTGTTTTACTTATCAAATGATAATATGCAAGAATATATGCCCATTTTCAAAATAAGTCACAGTATATTAATCACGAAGGTATAAATATCCTTCTACTAGGTCCACTGAATCCCTCGCTCTCTGTAACCTCCATTCTGCTATATAATCTCAGGGATTTGTTTTCATTTGCTTTTGTTCATTCCCTTGCTTTGTGTACCTTGCATGTTTGAGATCCTCTAATATTTTCCTTTTTCGTTCTTCACAAGACTTCATCAAAATTTTGTTCTGATAACACATATTAGTTTATGTTCCCTTAGCCAATCTTCAGGGCATGACCAAACCAGTAGAAGAGGCACAGCTGTGATGAAATGGACAGTATGATAACCCTCTTCATAGTCAAGGACAAAATACTCTTTGTTCTGGAAAAGTTATGTAAAGGAAATCATTGATGTACGTATGACCAACGTATTGACTCAACTCCAACTGTTCATTGAACTGAACATTGAACATCTTTGACTGGAGGGATCAGCATTATTCTTCGTCAATAGAGGGAGCTAGAGGGACACTACAAAACCATGGCATGAGCAAAGGGTTTTTCATGATTAAAGTTGCCAGATGTAGCAATTGAAATAAAGAATGCTTGGTAACTTTGGATTTCATATTAATGAATAATTTTTGGAGGCATAAGTATAGAGATATTTTAGGGGATATTCTTATACTAAAAAATTAGTCATTGTTTCTCTAAACTTCAAATTTCATTGGATGTCCGCTTTTTATTTTGGAGTTCTATCTTGTTTGTGTGTGCCTGTATATGTACGCGTGTTTGCATAGGTGTGTTTATGTGTTAGAATATCAGAGTGTTAGAGGTATGGTTACATTCACACAATCACAGCAGAATCACCCACAAATCAGCAGCAGCGTCCATACAACAAATTTCTCTCCATATTAGTTCCTAATCAGACCCTCAGGTAGGATTATTCACATCTGTTCCAGGAGGGAGGGGGGGAGGCGGGGGAGGGGTGGCTATTCCCACCTTCCCTGAATATTTTATATCTTAGCTTGATAGAGCAGAAGTCTACAGGACTCTTGTTTTGTTCACTTTCTCTCAACCTTAACCCCAGTCACTGTTTCCTTACACTTTTGACTTCTGTGTTTCTCACCATCCTCTTTTTATAAACTTCTTCCCCTATATATATATATATATATATATATTATTATTATTATTATCATTAGTTTTAATCACCATGAGATGCAATTACAAAGCTTTCCTGTTTGAGTTTCAGTCATACAGTGATCGATCACCCAACCCTCCACCAGTGCACATCTTCCATCACCAGCATCTCCCCCTGTTCCGCTCCACCCCTTCCCTTGCCTCTATGGCAAACAATATTTCCCATACTATCTTTTGTATTGCTTGCTATGAATAGCATAAGATGTCACACAATGGTGATTGCGGCCATATGTACCTGGAATTCTAAAATTTTAGATAATTAGGATCTGGAAAAATCTTTGCGGCAAGCTGCTCAGTTCCGAGAGTATTTTGTATGTCTCTGGATCATGGCTGTTAAGGCCTCCCCTATATTTCTTATAATCATGATCTTTAACTAATGAAATTTTTTTTCTAAAATTTTTTTTTTTCAAATTACAAGTATGCTGGTATGGTTCTTCTATCTTGCTAAGATATGAAATAATTTGACAGAGAACAATAACCCAATCTACCACAGAAGATAATTGATCTTTTATTTGTGGCAGTCTAGGAAATGAACTTGGGTTGGCCACATATAAGACAAGTGCTTTAACCCCTGGGCTCTCTCTCTCTCTCTGATCCAACAAGGAACACAACCGAGTGATCAACTACCCAACGAGAAAATATTCTATAAAAATATATCTTAGACTTAAAGAGTTAAAGTAAGAAATAAGTAAATATTTAATGAGTAACAGGTGCTTGAGGTAAAGGTATGACTCATGTTTATACTTCCTTCCACTTAAATTTGCTCCAGTATCTTTTCAGTCACTAAATGGAAGTAGTCATCTTACCTCAAGTAACTAGTACATGCCTTTGAAATTCTCAACTGGTGGTGTGATAAGTTCATATGTCCTCTTCTACTGAATATATCTCAAAGGTCAGAAATTTGAAAAAAAAAAAGTTGAGCAAGGTAAGATGACATCAGCGGGAAGGTCCCCAATTCATATCATTAGTATACTTAAAAGTAGTAAGGGAGAAAATTTGGGCATAAAAACATAAACAGAAGAAAATGAAGTGAGGGAAGGTAAGGGAGAGGAATCTATCTAGACTCCATGGGGACAGGACTGGAAACATCTTCCCCGGAACTGTCAAAAATAATTACCCTTGCCAATACCTTGATTTTGGATTTCCCTTCTTTAGAACTCTAAGATAATACATGCACATGTTTAGGCTTACAGTATAGGATAGTAGACTATGGCAGTCCAAATGAACTAATGTCAAGTTTGCTTTTTTCTAGAAAGATGCTGCTGCATTTTCTCCTAATGTTTCTCTAATAATGGATGGGCAAAGTCATCACAGTTGTTTTGACTTTGGTGATCTTATTAAAAATTAAAGTGGACCAACTGGTACTTACACACACTGAGGCCATGTTACCGGACAGAGGTAGTAATATCATAGTAAACTCAGAGTTTGATAGTGGAATGTAATTCTTGTCAACTTAGGTCATAATCCTCTTATTTATGCCTTTGCTATTTTTTAAGTGTTATCCATAAACCAAAAGTGCTACAGTACATCCATAAACCAGGGGCATTAATAACACTTTTTTTTTTAAAGTAAAACAGATTTTATTTGTAGGGTTTTTGGAGATGTTGAGGGGAGAGAATGAGAGAGAGAGAGAGAGAGAGAGAGAGAGAGAGAGAGAGAGAGAGAGAGAAACACGCTCAAGGGCAGAGAGAGTCCCTGTACACATCCCGGCATTAGATAGGAAAGCATGAAAGTGCACATCTCAAGAAGGAGACACAGACAGACGACATATGTGCTTGGGCAGCATATGCACCACACTTTTTTTTTTTACTCAATTTAAAAAGCAGAATTTCAGGCCTTACCCCAGATTTATTGATTAAGAATCTCCACCATACCAACATATATAAGGTGATTAACATATGCATTGACGTTCAGAATTCTGAACAAAAGATAGCATTTTTGGCTTCCAGATGAGAGAAAAATAAACAAAACACACCTCTGAAGAGTTCACCTTCTTGGGCTGCGAGATAGTATAGATGACAGGGTACTTGATTTACATGCAGCTGCCTTGTTTTGATCCCTGACAGCAACTTATGGTTCCCGAGCCCTGCCAGGAATGATCCCTGAATGCAGAGCCAGAAGTAAGGCCTGAACACTGCCAGGTGTGGGCCAAAAAAGTGACAATTTTTAAGAGAGAGTTTACCTTCCTTTTTCTTGGAGAAATTCCTGAAGCTACATTTTGGATTGCTGGAGTGAGCTTTGTTGGAAGCACCAGAAATGTTTAGCAGGTCACAAGTACATCTATTTGATTCACAGCTGGTTTGAAATCAATTACCTGAAGCTGAAATGCCTCTCAAAACTCAATAATGTGATAATTGCTCTTAATTGTTTCACAGTGACTTTTTCCTGCCTACTTGTTACTTGGATCTTAATAAGTGGGCTCTCTGAGTAGGAAGAGACATTTGGTTTAACGTTGCCAGGTGCAAGAGCACATGTGATATACATACAGCTTGTGCTTTAATGCATAGTTCTTTTGACATCCGGTAAGTGAAATTAATTTAATATGAGACCAAAAAAAAAAAGTGAAGGGAAGGACTGTTCAGTCACCATCCTTAAAGTGACTCATCAGCAGAAGTCTCATAGCAAAAATCTTATGTTGGAAGTGAAACTTTGAATTCATTTCATTTCTGTCATTATTTTGGTTATCATTTTATTTTAATAAAGTGGGGAATGACTTTCATTTTGTCAGTAGAATGGTATGCTTTTGTTTTAATTGGAGACATAGGAGGATTGTCTTTTATCTTCTGGTAGAGAAATGTACTCAGAAACAAAAATATTAATAGCTCCAGTAACTTTATATCTTGGGTTTGGAGATACAAAAAGTTAAAAAAATATGCTGCCCTGAATTTGCCTCTCCTTACAAATTAGAGTGTAAATTTGTATAGAACAGACACAAGTTAGAAGAAATGTCATCTGGAGAATTTACTAAATTTTTAATTATGTGTATTATTTTGCATTATCATTCACGATCACGAAATCCCGTTGATCGTCGAATTTCTTGAGTGGTCTCAGTAACCTCTCCATTTGTCCTACCCCTGAGATTTTAGAAGCCTCTCTCTACTCGGCCTTCCCAATGATGCCACATTGGAGGCTCTTTCAGGGTCAGGGGAATGAGATCCAGCTTGTTACTGGCTTTAGCATATGAATACACCATGGGAAGCTTGAGAGGCTGTCCCATGTGGGCAGGAAACTCTCAGTAGCTTGCCAGTTTCTCCCAGAGGGAGAAGTAGGCTATAAGATATTGCTTATGGGAGCTTGCTTTTAAGTCTCTGTTGGCAGTTGATGGGATTACACAAACCTGGGTTCCTCTGCCAGTACTGAGGCTCGTCCGAACATGTGGAGAGAGGTCCTGAGCCTGGCTGTGGCTAGGTTCCAGTGGTCTTTGGCCAGCAGGATCTCTGCTGGGGGCAGGGAGGGAAGCTGGAGCCCATCCCCTCCATGGGGCCCTGGGGAAGACAGCCAGGCGAGCGGGCAAGAAGCTGTCTGAATGAATATTCACATCTTTGTCAGCTGGATGATCGCATAGTCGGTCACCATGGCTGAATTGACTTCCTATCCCTTTGACACAGTGTGTCTCTGCATGATGATGCAGTCAGATTACCAAGGAACTGATATCATGTCTACTGGCATTATCATTAGACTTTTAAAATATATCCCAGAAATATTCTGGCATGGATTAAAACATATGCAAAAATGATTATCATCATAGTATCATTTGACAGATATTTGGGAACACCTTAAATTGCTATAAGTAAGAATCTGTTCAATAAAGTTGAGCATATAAAGAGAATGAAATATTACTTAGAGAAATTGAAAAATTAGACCATGCAGTCTTCCTGCTTGCATCTATTTTGGGTGTGAAAAGATTAAGTTTCTAAGGTGTGATTTCTTTATGCACTTTACAGAAAGAAAAATATTGTGTCATTTTCATTATACACATGTACCAAACATCTGAAAGGATTCATAAGAAACAAAACTTGTGGGTATCAGATTGAGGTAACTTTATTGAGGATGAAAATCTTTATTTTTAAATTTGATTTTGTTTTTTGGAAAAATTTAGAGAAATGTAATTTACAAAATAAATCAGCAAATACTTATATTTCTCAACAATAGAAAATTAGAAAGAACCCATAAGAGAGAGTGAGAAAGGGAGAGAAAGACGGGGAGAGTGAGAGAGAAGATAGAGATAAATAGATAGAGAGAGAGGGGGAGAGAGAGACAGAGAGAGAGTTTGAGGGAAACTGGGGACACTGGTGGTGGGAAATGTGCACTGGTGAAGGGACAAGTGTTGGAACATTGAGATCTTATCATGAACAATTTTGTAACTATATATTTCCTGGTGAGTCAATAAATAAATTAAATTTAATAAAAGAAGACAAGGCATGTAATAGAGCAAAACAGATGCTTATAAAAAAGGAAAGAACCCACAAAAACTGCTACATTATATGAGGTTGTATGGCTATAATGATAATATTATAATTATACGAATTATCAGTCACAGTCATCCAGTTGCTCATCGATTTGCTCGAGCGGGCACTAGTAAGGTTTCACTGTGAGATTTATTGTTTCTGTTTTTGGCATATCGAATATACCACGGGTAGCCTGCCAGGCTCTACCGTGTGGGCGAGATATTCTCGTTAGCTTGCCGGGCTCCTCCGAGAGGGGCAGAGGAATTGAACTCAGGTCATCTTCATGCGAGGCGAATGCCCTACTGCTGTGCCATCGCTCGAGCCCATACTAATCATAATAATACAATATTATAAAATTCAAAAATAACATAACAACCTAGTTGCTATTATATATATGCTAAAGCCAATGCCAAAATTCTGCTAACTTAAGTTTAATATTGAAATGAAGCAAGGTGTTTGTTTAAGCTTGTGCATAGAATAGGTATGCATTGAAGAATGCTCTGGAGTGAGATGACTTTACACTTGTGAATTGTAATGCACATCGGCATCTTTATCCTTTTTTGCTTGTTTGGTTCCTCCAGCAATCAATGTTTGAAGTACCAAGCTGTGCTAGGCAAGTCATGGTGGAATTAACTGCATGGATGATGAAATATTCCCACTGTCCTGAAGAACCTAAACATAGTTCTGTGTATTGCATGTGCCAGGCTTCTTGGGTGCTCCCTACCCTCCAGTAATTAATTTCCCCACATGCTTTCTTTTCAGTTAGGCAGGCTGTAGGTTTTCACAACCTACAAAACTCCTTCCTGCTGGGGATTTGCTGTACTGGCTTCCAGGAAGAATATTCTCCCTAGATAATGCTGATTATTAATCCTCACTGAGTTAGCAGATTCTCACTGGAAAAAGAATTGCAAATAACTTTATAGTTCTTGAAGAACCAAATCAGAACAGGGAACATAAATGTTATGACAACGAAGTGTTTTGAGGGTATTAGACACAATCTTGGATTTATTCTTTGGTAGAAGTATATAAATTCCTCTTTCCTCATCCTCTAAACATCAAGGCATTCTATCATCCAGATAGATCAGGTATTTACTCTCACTTGATGTTGCTTCCGGTTCTAAGTTCGAAACATTTTGCTTCTTTTGATAGGAAAACCTTTTTATGTGCTCCTTTTCCTCATACCGACCCTCCACCACTTCTTCCTCCAGCCAGTCTGTGAAATTCCCATTTATTAATTTTTTTAAAAAAGAGCATTTTCGGACCCTCTGTGCCTAAAGACTTTGATTCCAGAGATCTAACACATTCGGGCATCCAGCGCAGCATCCGATAGCAATGCACTGGGACTGCGAACTGGGCTACAACTCTGTACTGCCAGGAGGTGGATTTTTTTTCCTCCCCACCCTGTCTTCCTGCACGGAAAGCGGCGGGCTGGCGGCACCCACGTGGCAGGCGCCATCTTCTATGACTCCAAACCCAGAGGTATTCGGTTTTTATTTTTGGGGCTCCCAGGAACTCATGGGAAGGGGGCATAACCAGCACACCCTCGGCCCAGATAAATCCGGAGCCGCTGAGCGTGAATCGGACCCTCTGCTCCTAAAGACTTTGAATCCAGAGACTTCTTACAGCAATGCACTGGGACTGTGAGCTGGGCTATGTAATTTCTGGCAGAATTTTCCCTGGACTTTATACAGAAATCCAAAACATTTATAATTGTCAGCAATGTGAAATGGTACCTTTTGAACAGGCCTGACTTGGGGGGGAAACTCCAAATAATAACAGTAAGTTTTTGTTGAAATATTGAAGGTTATTAATGTAGCAGCCACCTCTCTGTACTGTGAACTAAGCAAAAACCCCACGCTGGCCGACGCGGCGTGGCGTACACCATACTATGAGGTGCGGGAAGGGGGATGAGGGGGAAAAAGAAAAAAAAAAAGGGAAAATGAAAAAGGAAAAAAAAAAGAGAGAGAGTTATGTACTTGTAGCAGTGGGGCTACATATCTCTTCATTTCCAGCAATGAAAAACTAATTATCAAATGTAGTAGGTCTGTCTCTCTTGGGTGGAAACTCCAACAACTATAGTGAGTTTTGTGTTGAATTATGGAATGTAATCAAGGTAAAGAAAAAATGAAGTGAAATTCATTAGTTATACAGTAGGGGGTAGGGGGTGGGGGCGGGGGGTATACTGGGGTTTTTGGTGGTGGAATATGGGCACTGGTGAAGGGATGAGTGTTTGAATATTGTATAACTGACATATAAACCTCAGAAGTTTGTAACTTTCCACATGGTGATTTAATAAAAAGTTAAAAAATAAAAAAATAAAAAATAAATAAAAAGAGCCTTTCAATGACATCCTCTGGGCTTGATCCTTCTGAGTCCATCCCTTCCCTACCTTTACTGTTGCTTTTTTTTTTTTTTTTTTGCTTTTTGGATCACACCCGGCGATGCACAGGTTTTACTCCTGGCCCTGCACTCAGGAATTACTCTGGTAGTGCTCAGGGGACCATATGGGATGCTGGGAATAGAACCCGGGTCGGCCGCATGCAAGGCAAATGCCCTCCCCGCTGTGCTATCGCTCCAGTCCCCATACTGTTGCTATTTAAACATATTCCTGTGATGAAGGCAAAGTGTTGAACATATTTATTTACATACACAAAAATGCATTTTCTTTCATTTGTGTATACATGAACATAGAATTTTCAGGTTTTCGTTTTCAGTTCTTCAGGGGAAATCATGAGTTCTATATAGGAAATTGCACTATTACATATTTCGTGAGAGAATTTGTTCAAACTGTATGAACATGTTAAAACTGTCCACAATATGG
This sequence comes from Sorex araneus, assembly GCF_027595985.1. Taxonomy (NCBI): domain Eukaryota; kingdom Metazoa; phylum Chordata; class Mammalia; order Eulipotyphla; family Soricidae; genus Sorex; species Sorex araneus. The sequence continues at coordinate 142,970,936 of NC_073307.1, read as the reverse complement.
ATTGTGTCTTATTGTAGCTTCAAGAACCTGTGAAGGGTTCATCGCTAAAAATAGGTTCACTTTCAGGACCTCTTGTACACTCTCAACTTTGCCTTTCTCCAAGTGGAAGAAATGACATTTTGACTGAAGAGACTCCAGAAGAATGATTGGGTTATGTTTACAAAAGGGAAGAACCACTGAGCAGTAAAAGACTGAGCAGTAAAAAACCATTTTTTCCCTCTGCCTTTTACACTCTTAGACCTGACATTCAGTGTGTACATCATTCTAGTTGGGATTTAGTCCCTAGAATCTTCTATTTCGTTAATTCTGGCTCACCAAAATTTTTCCCTGATTTCTGGAACTTAAAACACCTGGACATTCTCATCTATTTTTCTCTACTTTCTTTTTTCTTTCTTTTTTTTTTTTTTAAATCTTTTTAAAGAAACACAGTGAAGTGCTGGAACAAAATAGCCAGAAGCAAGAATGTGAAATTTTTCTCTGGTTTACCAGAAGATTCTCTAATGGGGTCTTGGTTTCAACCTTCTTTCTCAAATATAGACAATGTTTAGCTACTAAAATAAATGTTAGAAAGGAATTTTATGATATCTGTTTCTTTTTATTTATTTTATTTTGTTTATTTTTTATTTCTTTGCTTTTTGGGTCACACCCAGCTATGCACAAGGGTTACTCCTGGCTTTGCACTCAGGAATTACTCCTGGCGGTGGTCAGGTGACCATTGGGATGCTGGGAATCGAAACCGGACCGGCCGCATGCAAGGCCAACACCCTACCCACTGTGCTATCACTCCAGTCTCTGTTTTTTTTTTTTTTTTTTTTTTTTTTAGTAATAGAATATTATCCGGTGATTTACTTGGATATTTACTCGGAAACTTTTTATAATTCTGAGTTGACGTGGATTCCTTTTGGCCACAGTTATTAATGGGGTATATCACTCTTCATTAGTATGTGACTCAATGAGATCTATAGGTGTTCTGAAGTACGTGGTCAGTATGTTGATGTCTGTAAGAGAAGGTGAATATAGATACACCTAGGGTATGGATTATCCACAAAGGAGATTCTCAACTTCTTTCTCAAAGTTTAAGGCTTGGGAGTTAATAACACAAATTCTATCTTATGTTCTAACACATAGTTGAGCAGAGACTAAACATTTGATGAAACCACTGAATAGTGCTCAAATTTTGCCTCTTTAACATCCAATAGAAGTGGAAGTAGGAAGTAGGAAGAAACATTAATTTATAAAGTTGAAAAAAATTCCTCTTTTTTTAATTTATGCAAAGAAATTAAAGCAGAAATTAGGCACTTCCTCTTCAACCCAGAATGCTAGGGAATTTTAGACCTTATATCTGAAAGATCCTTTGGTGCCTGATATTCATAGGAAAATATCATCAATGAAAATGAAAATTTCATCAACGTAAGCCTGTTTTACAAATATTAAACTTGGTAAGACATGAAGAGAAAACTTGTTTAAGAGTTTGGTTTGCCCTGAGCTCCAGAAGTTATGATAACAGAATGGCTTTATCAAGCAAATATATAATGCATAAAAATAAAATTAAAAAATAAATTGCCAGATTGCTCTAGGTACCTAATTGTAGTTTCACACTGCACATGGAAAAGAAAGGAAACATCTAACAGTAATGCATTGAGAAACAAGTGAACTCATGAACCTGCAAGACCAGAAAGCAAAACCATACCTTCAGCAAGAAAGGACCTTCCTCTGGTAGGCAGAACTCAGGAAGACACGAATGTCACAGCTATTTTCAAAGATGTAGGGATGCCATATTCTCCTTGACATACTTGTTCCTAGGTCGATCACTTAGGATTGTGATGGTTTTCAACATATGTCTGTGTGTACTCACTCATAAAGAGCTAGAGTGAAATCATAAATTGAATTCTGCCGACATCATGTTTTCATTTTCTGCATGGGCATTGGTCTGTTCCATAAGTACTAAATATTCCTTGCTAGCTGTCAATACATTAGAATTAAAAAATTATTGACTATAAAGTAACACAAAAATTCTTGCTATTTGTGGGAAAGGATTAAGAAGATCTGATCACCCAGAACCTTCATTATTTCCAGTCAGTACCACCAGGTACTCAGCCTGGCCTTCGTGGAGGAAGCATGGGCCTTTCAGTCCATCATCCCCCATTTTCTCCCAAATACTCTGGCAGAAGTGTTTAAGGTCCACTGCTATTTTCTATCTCCACTGGCCACAGCTATTCAGACAAATAAATTTTAAATAATTTTGGAACACATGCTTCTATCAGAAATTTTGAAGAAATTCAAGAGGTGAGGACATTTCTTTCTTTTTTTTTTTATAAAAATCTCATTGTATCTGCTGCTCTAAACAAATGTATTTGTTTCCACAACAGGCATGTAAATCACCAAGAGCCATTGTTAATTTTTTTTAATATACGACTAAAATATGTTAGCCACTCTGCTACACAAATCTCATCTTTTCAGATTTTTTTCATAACAGTAAATAGATAATCTCATTCATAATGGAACTTTGCCCTTACTTTCCAACATGTTTTGAAACATGACTTAATTATAATGAAGTGGGTATCACATTAAGTGTCTTTTTAAATGTATTTCATCTCATCATATTTCCAGGGAAACAAAGTAGAAATTATAAGTTCTATGCTATTTAAAATGAGGACTATTTAATTAAGTGACTTTTCTAAGTGCTTATAAAAAAAAGGAATAAACTGGTTCTCAAACAAAATGCTAATTGGGAGAATTAAAAATTTTTTCTCACTATACTAACCAAGTTTTATTACACTTGGGTGTGTCTGGGTGCATGGTGCACAGTTATATTATAGGCTGACTTAAAAATGCCACAATTAGAACTAACTCTAGTACATCGATTTTAAGGCAAAATTTTCAAATGACCTTGAGTAAAGTTTCTAAATCATAAAATGTTGTAGTTTTTAAACTCATATTGATAATGTCCTCATTATTCTTTGTGGCTATAATTTCAAATACTCTCAGAGCAGTTGAATGCTGTATCATAATAGCATATTAATTCTCCATTCTTGGGCAAGAGAGATAGTATAAGGGTAAGACACTTGTCGCATGACCCAGTTTGCTTCATCCCTGACACTGCATATACTTCCCTAAACAACACCAGCAGTGATCCATGAACAGTGCCTGGAGTAAGCCCTAAACAGAGACAGGTGTGGTCCCCCCAAAAAAATGAAACAAAAACCCAACTCAATATTTATTCTCATTTATATTTTATACTTAGGGCATACATAAAAAATAATTTTACCTATGTGGGCACATTACATAATAATATGCATATATTTTATATTTTAGGGATTTTGCAATCATTTTCACTTTTTGTATGCTACAATATTTATGTTTATAAACCAAGTTACATGAAAAACATATGAAAATACCAATTTGGAGTTAAGATCATCAGAATATCATAATTTATCAAGAATAGACTTAGGGATTTGCTATTACCTAACAAATTTATATTGGTACTAGTGGTACCATTGGTACCACTATCTGGCCACCGCCATGCTCGAGGACACTTTCCGGACACTCGGGTGGAACCTCATGCATGAGTGAAGCCCCCAGAACCAGGTAAAGCAGAACTTTGAGACCTTGGACTCCAGGCTCAAGGAGACCTGGAAACAAGATCGTCTGTCTGTCTCCTGCAATCTCCAGTGCTCCAGTGGTCAAACCCAGGTGCCCCACCCTACCAGAGACAGTAAATACCTCACCAGCTGACCTCCACTACCTCTACTACCCAGCCACCACCACGCTCCAGGTCGATTTCCAAAGTGGCCGCATGACACCCCATAAGACACCCATTTTCCATAATTTCCGCATCATTTGATGGGGTTCAAATATGATGTGAACCATGGCAACACCTGTAAGGGCAATTGGAGGCTGCCCTGAAAGCCTCTATCTCTCTCACAGAGCCCGGCAAGCCTCTAATAGTACCCCGCTAGCATGGCAGAGCCTGGCAAGCTACCCATGTCATATTCGATATGCCAAAAACAGTAACAACAATGGGCCTCATTTTGTCCACACTGAAAGAGCCCCCAGTAGGGAAGGATTAAGAAGGATGAGCAAGGAGAGGCTGATAAAATCTTAGGGATGAACTAGACTGTCAAAATAAAGACTAAAATGATTGTCTGTACTTTCAACGCACGTATGCTGGCATCAGAAGCATCCATCAAGGACCTGATGGTGCAAGCACAGAAGAACAAGTACGACATCATTGGTCTGACGGAAACGAGAAGGCATTGATCACATCATGCCATTTTCCATTTTCGACACTGGAGAAGAACTGTTCCTCGGAACATGCAGCAACAGAGGCTTCGGTGGTGTCGCTGTCCTTGTCAACACAAACTTGGCCATGAACATTGATTCATTCCAATGCCTTACACCCAGAATTGGACAAATACGCTTGAATAGAAGTGGCTCACTGCCAGCAGTTTCTATCTTCGTTGTCTATGCACCAACATCCAACTACAATGAAGAAGAAATTGAGAAGTTCTACATGGAGCTGGAGAAGTTCTATAAAGAAGACCAAACTTTCTACACGATCATTGTCAGTGATTTTAATGCCAAGATAGGACCGAGAAGGTCGCCCAAAGAACTCCGCATTGGGACCCATGGCCTAGAATGGAATGAACAGGATGAGAGACTGTTTGAGAGAGTTCATCATGTTGACCAAGACCATCCATGGTAACTCACAGTTCCAGAAGGCCAGATCTAAACGCTGGACATGGGAGTCTCCCAGTGGACAGTTTCACAATGAAATTGATCACATCAAAATTCAATCGAAGGTTTTGCCTGACCGATGTTGCTGTTGTCCCAAAATTCCAAACGAGATCGGACCACCCCCTCTTTCATGCAAAATTCTACTTCACAGAGCGGGGAGAAAGGTATGCAAAGTTTAAGTTGAAGAAGAGAACATCCAGACTGACCACCAACTGGGAGCTCTTTGGCACTATTGCAGTGATGTGGGAAGATGCCATCGCTGACAACATCGATGAGGAATACAATCCACTGGTTCAGCACCTCCATGGCTTTGAGAAGAATGTTGAGAGTGGGAAAGCTATAAACTGACACCTGTCTTTGGAAACTCTTGAGCTCATTCGCCAGCATGGTTTAGCATGTGCCTCAAGCTAACATCTGAGCTCGAAAAGCTGTGCAGAGAAGTGTAAAGGAAGACCTAAAAGAGAGAAGAACAGCAGTGTTGGCTGATGCGGCAGAAGCCAGGAAAAGCATTCACAATGCTCGCCTGTCCTTCGCTAACTAAATGACCAAGATGACTGCCCTCCAACGTCCTGATGGACCTATCACATCTTTCAGAAGGGCAATAGAGAGGATTATTCATGACTTCTACTTTGAATCTCTTCGACAGCCATGTCCACCTGCCCACATACCAAATTCCACAGGATGGATATGTCATTCCCAACATCCTCCTCCTTCAAAAATCCGACACGCCATTTTGTCGGTAAAGACGTGTACAGCAACTGGTCCAGACAAGGTCAGACGCAAACACCTAAATAATTTGCTGACAGTACTCGTCAATACACTGGCTCGGTTCTTGACACTCTACCTGTGTGAATGCAGTGTTCTGTCCCAATGGAAAACCAGCAGGACCGCTATATTGTAGAAGAAGGGAGACATCCACGACATCAGCAACTATGGCCCAATCTGCATGCTGTCCATTGTCTACAAGTTGTTCACTCGAGACACCCTGAATAGAATAGGCAGAACACTAGTCGAAGGACAACCATGTGAGCAGGTTGGGTTCTGACCATATCCACACAGTGACCAAGCTCATTGAAGTTTCACGACAGTTCAAGATGCTGCTCTTAACGTTCATCGATTTAAAGAAGGCCTCTGATTCTGTTGAGACTGAAGCGGTCATCGAAGCCCTAGCCAAACAGGGCATTCAAACTCAGTACATCAAGATCCTCCATGAGCTGTATCATGGATTCACCACCAGGATCTCACCATTCTACAAGAAGTGATCATTGACATAAAGAGAGTGTTTTGGCAGTGTAAAACAATTTCACTGAAACTCTTCAGTGCCATCCTTAAGAACATCATGCGATGACTAAAATGGGAAGGAATGGGAGTGATGATAGATGGTCGGCAACTAAACCACCTCTGCTTTGCTGATGATATCATTCTCATTACACCAAACATTAGCCAAGTGACAAAATGCTGGCCGACTTCAACTGTGAGGGTGGAAAGGTTGAAATACAGTTGAATCTCACCAAAACAATTTACATGAAAAACGAACTAGTCCCTTATGTTCCATTTGCTCTCAATGAAACAAACATCTCCGAATGCAGCAGCTATGTGTACCTTGGTCGAGAACTCAACATGAGGAATGACTTGGTGCCAAAACTGCGCAGGAGGGAGAGAGCAGCACGAAACGCCATCAAGAGCATTGAAGAAGAAGTTTAGAGGACGAAGAACCTCCAACTCTGGGTATATATCTTTGACTCCACTGTTCTTCCTGCACTAACATATGCCTCAGAGACCTGGACCCTACGAAAACAGGATGAGAACGCTATTCATGTATCCCAAAGAGGAATCAAAAGAGCTAGGCTTGGAGTATCACGTTTTACTCAAGTGAAAGAAGGAATCCAGAGTTCCGATCTTGGTTGACAATAAAGAATCAGGGACACTGTTTCATTTGCCAAGCATCGAAAATCAGATGGGCCAAACACATAATGTGATGCAGAAATGACCGCTGGACTAGAGCTGTTACCAATTGGATTACATGGGACGGTAAAGGACCGAGTGGCCGCCCACCTACCAGATGGTCAGACTTTGTCAAAACCCTGAATGAATGGTTTGAGGTTCTTTGTGTTACTGGAGTGAGCAGATACCATTGGGCTACACTAGCATGTGACAGGATGAATGGAGACGTTACTGGTGCCCACTCAAGCAAATTGAAGATCAAGAGGATGATAAGTGATAGAAGTGATACAAGGTACTAGTGTCTCAGATAAGAAACCATGCAGAAAATACTGCCTTTATTTGTTTACATGTTTAATGTAAATTCTTAATGATTACATGTTTTGGATTTAAAATATATATATATTTTTTTCTAAATAGGAGGGGATCACGTTTAAGGTACCTTTTTATGCCAATAAAACCTTGTAAATTCCCTGAAATTTCACTGGTAATTGAATTCCCATTAGTAGTTGGAGTGAGTTAACCGTCATTTCTCTGCAAACTGGATCCATGGAGAATTATTGTAAAAATTGGAAAGAAGTTTCCTCTCATTAACCCATAAGCATATAACACAATTGGTAGGAACAGTCATGTGACATTCCAAGAGCCATTCTACAATTCCAAGGCCAGCAATAGATGTAAAAGAAGAATTCAGACTTTAAAAAGGAACATTCTTCAGACTTTTAATGCCCAAGATATAGAAGTCAGAGTACCTTTGATGAGAGGACAGTAATGTTAATAGTATGAAATGTATTTTTACATATGGAAAATAAATCAGTAGCCATCTTTTCTTTAAAATTAATTTTGAATTTTTATATATTTTGCAGTGTGACTATTACTTTAATTACAAGTTAAATCATTATTTGAGATTGTTCCTGTTCTTACTACATTAGACGTATTACCACATTTAATATAGTCACAACAGGGGAGAGACATGTTACAAAACATTTAAAATTTTGGCATATAGAAGCAACTTCTGAGGATCTATGTGGTCTTAGAAACTCCTTCCTTATTCACCTTGATTTTCATTCTGCTCATTAACAAAATTAGTGTAATAATGACAGTGTTTATCTCATAATGTTATGATGAGTTTTAAATGAAATAATCCATAGAAAATCTAGTGACTAGTGCCAGGCCTAGAATCATTTAAGTGTTAGTTATTATGATCTTAATTTCACAGATGAGGAACCTATACACATGAGTATCAGAGAAGCTTTCCCAAGATTGGAGAGTGAGCTGTGCTTTATGGTTATTTAAGTCAATATTACTCAGTATTTTAAATTCTATTTTTAAAGTTAATAGGATTGTTGTGAGGTTTTAAAGATTCAATGTATATTTAAGTGATTAATAGGATTAATTTCATGATTTTCTAAGTGTATCTAGATAGATTCTTCTCATTTGTAATAATTTTTCATCTAAACATTTCAGGTTTGCAAATTTAGTTCCATTGCATTGGTAATAAGATGCCTGGTATAGCGTCTCCTCTCATTTTAGCAGTCACATCAAAGATCAATGCAGCTCTAAGTACCAAGTTTCCTCACATTCTGTAGTGATTTGCAAAGACATCCATTCAGAATTTGCAATGAAAAATGGGCAAAATCAAATCTATTCATATTGGGCATTTCTGTATTTCTAGTATATATGACTAAGAGAAAGAGCAATGTATACATTATATGAACACATGCAAAATTATTTTGAGTACTTAATTGTTCCATTCCCTGGAATAAATGTAATTGGTTCACAGAATACATTTTTAAGCACTGTAATTGTAAGAATGATATTGTTTTCTGCTAAAAATTATTTCAAGATTGGTCTATGTGACTAATCTGCAACATATGCAGATTTTTTTGTGTTTATTACCTCCTCAAATTTCTTGAAGAAAATCATAATTTCTTTCCTTGTTGATTCTGAAATTTATGCCAGATATTTCTGCTCCATCAGTATTGTTGACAGACTGGGAAGAAAATTTGTTACTGAGAGTTATACAGACAATGATCAGTTCATTAAATTAGACTATCATGGTGATGACTGAAAAAGTAAGACTGATGTGGATTGTAAACTATCATGTATATATCACAATTTCTGCTTAAACAGCTCTTTGGACCAGCTGCAGACTTTCACAAGCAACTTCTCCTGACTTTGCAAGCATGAGCATAAAATTCATGAAGGACAGAGTCTTGTCTTCAGAATCATTAGCTCAGAATTATGCATTCCATGTATTTTATCCTTAGATATTCATTCCACCACTTAATTATATAAGCTTGGGGAAAAATTAAGTTGATGGATGATTATATCATAATTGCTTTTATATAGATAGAGTGAATTGGCATTGGTAGCTTCAATATTGCCTAATGGGTCAAACTGTGAACTCTGTAAAGAAAGCACATCAGTAGCAGCTTGTGATTCAACAATAGTACAACTGGCATGGTGAGAAAATTAATGTAATAGTTATGCATAAAAATTAGTTAATGTTTAACAAGTGGGAAATTTTACATAAAAATGGAAAGATTCATTTTCTATTAAATTGGTGTTTGACTTGAAAACACTGGAACTATATCTTATATAACCACCTTTTTTTTATTCTAGGAGTTGCCAAGTTCTTTTGACTGAATCCTTAGATTAGAATAGATTGTACAGTCCTTCACACAATTTATGCAAAAAGCACTTATACCTCACTTTCTTGACCTTCATCACTTTCTTGACTACCCACTTTTCAATCTTTTGCCCAAGCCACTGATTACAAGTATAATAATTAATATGTAGAAGCATTTTACCTGTTACTTTTAATCTTAGACAATATAAATTACAGGTAGTTGAATTACAAGTGTCAGATACATGTCTCTTAATATTTTTTTTTACTGAAAACATCATTAATACCTTATGGCACTTGTTCTTGCTAAATATTAACGTAGTTACAATCCCTTTATAACCTAAGTAATCCAGGATGTTTAGAAGAATGCTCAGAATTGTTATGTGCACTGTTTTAATTAACTATTGGCATTTACATATTTTACTCAATCATAGAGACATAAAACAACACACATTGATTATATTAAACAGTTACAAGTCATTATTATAAACATAACTTTACTGGATTTTATGCTTTAGGACCTCACAAAGCTAAAATCAAGTTATTGGTTGGAATTGGTTTATCTCTACTAGAGAAAAATTTTCTTCCAAGCTTAACATCATCCTATTTCTTGTAGGTTTTTTAGAATTAAATCATCAATTTCTTGTTTTCTGTGTTCCCAGAGGCCACCATCAATTTTCTGCTTTATAGACCTCCCCAGTATGGCTGACATTTTCTCAAAGTCACCAAGGAAGAAAGACCATATTCACAAGATAAGTGTTGCACTCTTAGGCAGTGCAATCTTGCTATTCCATTTCCTTTTAAATTCTAGGTTGTAAAGAAAAATTCAGGACTTAACTATGCTTAAGGGGAAGGAATTCTGTATAAAATAAATATCAGGAGATAGCAATCTAAGAATCCATCATGGAATCTATCCACATGAAGTGAATCTGCTTATCATCCCTAACACTCATTAGTGACAGGTATTGAGAGCTATATTTTTGACTTGCTTTAAGGTCAACTCTTTTGAAGAGAGCTTCCAAGTGGGGATTCCCATCTGATGATATTTGCAAAACTGACTAGAGTTTCAATGTCATGGTTGTGTGATGGCAGGGGTTACCAGGACTACACAGACAGTGTTATGGAACTTCCAGAGCCATACCTGGTAGTGCTCAAGGGCCTATGTTGTACTGGAGACTGAATCTGGGTCTGTTTCATGCAAATATAGACATTTCTATCAGAAACTTGGACTCAGTAGACATGCAAGTTTAATGAGGTAGAGTGGGAATAAGATTTAGATCAAAGTTCCCTTCACCTGAAATGCTGTGTCACTTATTAGTATGATGAAAGGTCATTTGTACTATGTATTTGGCAAGGAGATAGAAGAAACTATTTTATAGGCATTTGATATTGGCACTAAATATGACCACAGACTAAATAGAAATGATGGATAAAATGTGTATGCTTAAAGATCCCTGAGTTGCTACGTGGAAAATAACTTTTGAAAAAAAAAATTTTTTCTTGGATATCTACTGTATATATGAAGCTATTCTTCCAAGGAAAAACCATGGAATCATGCAGTTTTTTTTTTCTTATGCTACAGAGCCTATCTTCAGAGTTAGAGAACTAGAATACACAAATGATACTAAAATAGAGAGCAGAATTACAGAGGAAAATTAAATCAAAGATCACATTGTAAATATGGTCATGCTTATTTGCCCCACTTTTTCTATTCTGACTAGAGAAATCAAAGAGTATATAGAAGTCAAACTGTTTCTTTTCATAACTATTACTGGTAAAAATTGCTTAAGTAGGAACTCACTAACATATACAGATAACCATAAATACGACATCTGATGTAACAGTAAAAATTGAGAAAGAAAATAATACAAATAGAAAGCAAACATAATGAAAGAAATTTTCACTTATACTCTCCCTCTGTTTAATCTCCACTGATAGATTCCAAGTACCTGAAATAGGAGCTGCCATGCATTTAATTGTTCAATAAATATTAACGGGTAAAATAAAAACTTGGAATCCCGACTTTTTTTCCCCAACTGCAAGTATTAATCAACTCCTGATAGGAAAGATTACATGGAATGGAGAAACAGGTATACTTTTATACTGTTTATTATCTTGATTCTGAATTGGGGTCTATATTTAAATTGGAAGGTGCAGAAGATGCAATTTTCTCCCTCACAGAATACATGGAAACCCATGTTTCTGAGTCTGTAATTAAATGTGCCACTTATCTTAATGAACACATGCCACTCTTCTCTATGTGGAGCCACTTAACAAAACTGAAATAGCCGAGTGATTGCAAAGAGCATCCTGCAGAATCCTGTCTCATCTCTGGATACTATTCGGTGTGTGACACTGTAGATGGTTTTGTGCGCTTATCTTCATGATGCAGAGAGTGACCTTGGCAGGTGTTTCTGTGTCAGAGAAAATGATTCTTATCCAGGACGTCATTTGGAAAGGGATCAGTGCTTATAAAGGGGCTAAGTTTTATGATAAAAATGAAAAAAAAATCCAAATTAATCTTACAATTCCCTAAAGATTCTGTGTATATCAGCAACAATCCATGACATCCACCATTATTCCACTGTGCATCTGGCATGGTATAAATTGGGCTTCACTAAAATACACATTCATGTCATAATTTCTGGTATTAATGAATGCGGCTGTATTTGGAAATGGGTTCTGTATGGGTGAAATCTAGTTAAAATGAGGTCATAAGAGGGTAAACCCACTGATTTCTTTAAAGAGACTTTGAAGACATGAACACAGGAAAGGTCATGTGATGAGGGAGAGGTCAAGATGAGAAGCGATGGGGCTATAAGACAAGGCATGCAGAGGATTGCTTGAACCATTATAGGCTCAGGAGTAAAGAAGAATTTTCTGCTAGAGCCATCATAAGGGGGATAGTCTTGTCAATACCTTAATTTTGAATATACGGCCTTCAGAGCTAGGATTTTCTCATATTTTTAGCTAGTTATTTTGCAGGTATTTGTTGTGACAGCCCTGAAAAGCAAAACCTGTAGTTCAATTGGAAAAACAATTTCAATGTTTTGAAGTTATTTATTTATTTCCTTTTTGCCAATTCTACGTAATGTTTTAATCCTTTCTTTTACATGAGAATTGTGACTTTTAATACTTTCTTTCTTTCTTTTTTTTTTTTTTGCTTCACACCCAACAATACAGAGGGGCTACTCCTGGCTCTGCACTCAGGAATTACTTCTGGCGGTGTTTGGGGGACCATATGGGATGCTGGGAATTGAAGCCAGGTAGGCAGTATGCAAAGCAAATGCCCTACCCGCTGTGCTGTTGCTCTAGTCCCTTAATCCTTTCTTTTATGTGAGAACTGTGACGTTATTTTTTATTTTTTTTGACAGTGACAGTAACAGTGATTATTTATTAATACTATATTTGGATTTATTTAAATTCATGAATCTATAAATCTATATTCTATAGATCTATTATTCCATAAATCTATTATTCTATAAATCTGTAACATTTTATTATGGTATTTACATAAATGCTCATATTTTTAAGCTATCAAATTTCATTATAAGTTTAAATTTTGACATCTTATTTACAAAAATTCCCTTGAATCTTTTTAATATTCTAATTTACCTGCTTTTGTACTGTTCATTAACTCTTCATATGCTAAACTGAAGATATTTTAATAGTAGTCTGATTTAGAATGTGTATCTATTTATTATGTCCTGAGATGTACTGTTTTTTTTACAATAGCCACAATCTGGAAAAAAACAGAGTGCCCAAAAATAGATGACTGGTTAAAGAAACTTTGGTACATCTACACAACGGAATACTATGCAGCTGTTAGAAAAGTCATGAAATTTGCATATAAGTGGATCAACATGGAAAGTATCATGTTGAGTGAAATGAGTCAGAAAGAAAGAGACAGACATAGAAAGATTGCACTTATGTGGAATATAAAGTAACAGAGAGGTATGAGCTTGCAATGATGCAATTTCTGGCATAAATTTCTCTGGACTTAGTTACTAAAATACAGAAATCCAAAACCGCACAGCCGCTATTTGGCCACTCGACCTCATATCTCTTCATTCTCAGCAATGGAAAACAAATTATCAAATGAATGCTTCCTTTTCAGCAGGTCCGATTTTGTGGGGAGAAACTCCAAACAACAATAGTGAGTTTTTTTTTTAAATATTGAATGTAATCAATATAAAGTGAAAGTAAAATGAAATTTATCAGCTACACAGGTGGGGTGGGGGGCTGGGAGGCTGAGGGGATAGGGGGAGGTATACTGTGATTCTTGGTGGTGGAATATGTGCACTGGTGAAGAGATGGGTGTTCAAGCATTGTGTAACTGAGACTTAAACCTGAAAGCTTTGTAACTTTCCACATGGTGATTCAATTTAAAAAAAAAAAGAGAGAGAGAGAGAACTGTGACTTTAGGCAGAGGTGTTCTTGCGCTATTTTTAGAGTGTTTAAGAACATGTGGAGTCAAATGACAATTGTTCATCATTATAATCTGTGATGAAACCCAACTAACCCTAATAATGTATGGGTCTAAAATTGAGAGGAGAGTTAATTGGGACCACATTTTATTTTTCTTATTCCTTTCTTTTTAATTCTGAAGGTGCAACTTGGCTGATGTATTTAAATGATTAAAAATTATTTTATTTTTAGAAAATACTACTAATGCTATGATCAAGAATGCATGTAATACACAGCTAAGTGGTGGTGTAATAATATGTTGTTTGTAAGCTTAAAAGAGTACAATATTAAAATGTCCTGGATGTTCATATTGTTAAATTATTATTTTACCATACAATGGTCTCATATTCAACTTTTAAAACTCTTTCTAAAAATTTGTTCTGGGAATGGAGATAGTGCAGAAGTCAAGGCTCTTAACTGTGTACATAGCCAATCCTGGTTTGATCTCTGAGCACTGCCAGAATTGATTCTGAAACCAGAGTCAGGAATAAGGCTAGAACATCTGGTGTGGGCCCATAAAACAATATAAAAGATCACAGAATCACAAAATCCAGTTAATCACCGATTTCTCAGGTGGGCTCAGTAACCTCTCATTTCGTCCTTTCCCTGAGATCTTAGAAGTCTATCTCGACTTGGCCCTCCCAACAATGTTGCACTGGGGGCTCTTTCAGGGTCAGGGGAATGAGATCCAGCTTGTTACTGGATTTAGCATATGAATTTCACCATGGGAAGCTTGCAAGGCTGTCCCATGTGGGCAGGAAACTCTCAGAAGCTTGCCAGTTTCTCCCAGAGGGAAAAGTAGGCTACAAGATAAAAAATTAAAATTTAGTTGAGGACCATGCTGGTATCTTGGGGACATTTTCACTGGTTATTTGATGAAATGAAGTACAGTCAGTGCCATTCTGCTTTGACCTTACCAGCCCACCTAGCCAGATCCAGCCAATATCATCTATTTTTGATATTGAGCTTTTAAATAAACTGATACATGTCAAACAATGTTTTAGTTGTGGATTGCATTGTGCCTGCCTCTTAAAGTTGTTGAAGACTCAAATCTCTAGGTCCTATGAATGTAACTATTTTGAGACAAGGACTTTGCAAATATTGAAGTTAATATTAAATCATGTATTCGGTCCTTACTCCTATCTTATCTCTTTAGGAATAAGAAATTTTTCTGGGAGTGTAACTGGATGTTAAGGTTCTTGAGCTACATGAGGTCAAGTTTTAAGTTTGTCTCAGTACCACACACAAATAATGAGAAATTTAGATACAGTAACAGGCACAGAAACAAGGAAAATGGCAGGAGAATTTCAAAAAATGCAGAGTCTCTAGTTTACAAACCACAGAATCTCCAAGTTTAACTGCAAACTACCAAAAATGTTTTTGTTTTTATGTCTGTTTTGGTTTGGTTTTGGTCATACCTGGGGTTAATCAGGGGTTTCTCATGGCTCTGCACTTTGGCAGGATCAGAGGACCATATGAGACAGCGGGTATTGAACCTGGGTCTGATGCATGCAAGATAAGCACCCTACCAGCTATGCAATTGCTAAGGTCCCAAACCACCAGAATTTAAGAAAAAGGTAGATAATAGATAATTTTCTTAGTCTTAAGAAGTGATAAGCCCTATCAACATAATTACCATGAACTTCAGTCTTCCCTAAATGTGAGGGAAAACATTTGTATTATTCAAGTCATCAAGTTTGTAACATCTTTTCATTTCAACCCAAGGAAATCATATTAAGCCATGCTAGAGAAAAAAATGTATGTCCATTAGTTAAATGCACATTTAACATGCATCATGCTATTTTTTGAACTACTCACCTAACACATCTGTCCTCTTTATAACATCTAGCTCTGTTTTTTCTTATTATTAGCCGACCTATTTAATTTATTGTTTCAGAGGTAACCCAATAATGATGAAACAAAGAGGCCATTGATAAATTGTGAATTTAAATTGGTAGTTGCTCATATTTAGCAGAGGTCACCAGTCATGTTCCCATCTATCCTCTTGCATTCCACTCCATCAAAACTTGGAATAAATATAAAGATATCCATAGAGTTTGGGGTGAATAGTAGAATGAGAAGGTCATTTATCATTTTCCTCAGTAAAGTTTACAAAAACTGGAATTTTATCTTAGAAACATGGCTGGCATAAAAGTATAGTGTTCAGTGTAAGGCCTGATGGATACCAGCTGAATGATCAAGTTTCACTCTAGAAAATTTAGCACAGGAGGGCAGGTTCTTCCACACCACAGATCTTTGGCTTTGGAGACCTTCACATTTCACTCTGCAGATTGTTGGATATGTTACAGATTTTTCTTGTCAGTGCTCTCAGTTCATGGGAAGAGTGAGTTCAGTAGTGAGTTCAATCAATGACCTAACTTTAATCAATTGATTAGTGTATGTGGATACACCAATTCTGTATATGGATACACCAAATTAAGTATACGCTTGAGAAATTTTGTATATTATTCTGTCCTTCACCATGAGAAAATGCATATGAAGTAATCACTGTTTATTCAGATTGTGTCCTTGTATAAAAGATGACTGTATCACTGTATCACTGTCATCCCATTGCTCCTCGATTTGCTTGAGTGGGTTCCACTAACGTCTTATTCATCCTTGTCATGTTCAGGGTCAGGGGAATGAGGCCCATTATTGTTACTGTTTTTGGTATATCAAATATGCCACGGGTAGCTTGCCAGGCTCTGCTGTGCAAGATTCTGCATCGCTCTTTTCCTGGAGCTTTATTTTATAGTCTCTGGATCTTGGCCATTGATGAGATTACATGGTGCTAGGGACAGTTTGTGGGTGTGGCTGCCAAGCTACTGGAAAACAGGGGACCTGGGTGAGGAGGTCAAGTCCCGATCCGAGCAGGCTTGGAGATCTCAGCTATGGGTCCTACATACCCTCTGCTGGTTCCTTCATGGGTTAGGCTTGTCCGACCACGTGGAGAGTGGTCTTGAGCATGGCTGTGGCTGGGTTCTGGAGGTTTTCTATATCTTAATATCTCTGTATATATCTCTATATCTCTATATAAGTGATACAGAGATAAAAGATATAAATCATTATCACAGTCTCCAGAAAGTCTATCACAAGTTCAAAGAATCTCATACCCTCAAGTCTTTACTCTTTTTTTTTTTTTTTTGCTTTTTGGGTCACACCTGGCGATGCACAAGGGTCACTCCTGGCTCTGCACTCAGGAATTACCCCTGGCGGTGCTCAGGGGACCATATGGGATGCTGGGAATCGAACCCGGGTCGGCCGCGTGCAAGGCAAACGCCCTACCCGCTGTGCTATCACTCCAGCCCCAAGTCTTTACTCTTTTGGATAATTTTTCTTTTACTCATCCAGAGATCTAAAAAAATTAAAACCTTTGGGAAAGATTTCTTGGAGATTATGTCAACTTTTCCAGAATGTTTCTCATGGTTGTAATGACCACCTGGCAATTTTGATGTTGAAGAATGGTTTTATATTCTATTACTTGTCATAGATTCTATGCCTGTGAGAAATTTAACAGGTCATATAAAAGTCTACTATCTAGCCGAGCAACTATAAAAACATGTATATTTACCTTTATATCAAGTAGCAGTGCATGCTTTATAAAATTTATTTTTGCATGTCCAACATATCTGAAAACCAAGTGACTATATTTCATCCATTTTTATCTTCCTGTTTGTGCTTGTTCCTACCAACCTGGTCAATTATGTTGCCAAGAATATCCTGAAAGGTTTTTAAATGTATCTATTAATTTTTTTCTTAGTGCCTTTTTGGTAGGATTGATAAGCACAACCTCTTTTCAAGAAGCATTGGGAAATATGAGGGGACATTTTTGCTTTCTGCAGTGATTGATCTAGACCTTGGCCAATAAATACCCAGGGTCTAGTGAAACTCAGTTCCCCTATTGTGCAGCAGTCTCACAACACAAATACCTCCATCCATGTTTCCCTATATTTATATTTTCACAGTGCTTTCTTGGAGCCAGGGTAACCCAGTGCTCATCCCAACACAGTTTGAGGCTCAGTCAAGTTTAGTACTTAAGAAAACATGTAGTGCTTGAGATCAAACTCGGGAACTACAAATGTCCTAAGCATGTCCCCTAAACCTTGAGTGATCTTCCCCTCTCTCTAAAGAAGCTCTTAACATTTGTTTTAATGTAGGTTTAAACTATCATCTACTTTGACATCATTGGTGTCTATATTTTAAAAAAATACCTATTTATAGGAGGCTCCTAACTGTGATCACTGTGGTCCTTCCACTCCTGTGCATGATAGAGATCAGAATCAGAGAAACCCAGCAGGAATAAACAACAGACAAATCTTGAGAAAATATTGGCTATAGTTATTAATGTACAAATACGGGGAAGCCTGACTTTGCTTTATGCTATTTTTTTAAGCTTCTCCCAGGTCCTAAAATTCAGACTACCATAAAGTGCTCTTTATCCATGAGAGAAAGAGGTGGAACTTGGAGATCAGGAGAGTTCTACCATATCACCTAGAAAGTAGGTCTTAATTGTCTGCCCCTGTAGTACCAGTCTTCCCATCATCAAGGAAAACACTTATGAAAATAATTAGACTTACCACAAAGGAGCTAATGATAAAATGTGACCAATCTTTGGAGAAGAAACCCAATCACATGAATATGGATCAAATAAATAGAAGGCATGAAATGGAGCAACTATAAAAGAGAAATAGCAAGTAACAAAGCAATAACCATGTAGTACACAAAAACTTAACATCTGGGAAGGATAATATGGTTCCCAGTAATGTGGTTATGAAATAAAAGAGGAAGTGGAAGAAGCATCAACCTTTAAGTAGATAGTTTAAGAAGATAGCACAGGACAAATCTTTAGATACTGTGGATCTCAATTCTGATTTCCAACTATTTTTAGGATTTATGTGGTACCTAAAATTCTTATTTTAAAACTGGAGAATATTTTACTCTTTGTATTTAAGGGTTCTTATGGATTCAAACTTCCCAAGCACAGAACAAACTAGAAGAGACACTGCAAGTTCACTGTGGAAAGTGAGAGCCAAATAGTGTGCAGAGAGTAGCTAACTTTAAGTGGAAAATATGACATAATGTCTGAGAATTTTCAATAGAAATGTCTAATATAGACCTATAAAAGTTGACAAAATAATTCTACTGTCTCAATAAAACTCATAAACTGTTGTGGAATATTAAAATTATTTACATTGTCCATGTTATTGTACTTTGATAGGATGATACCCAGAGTCCTAAAAGAAGCAGAGGTCAATATTGAACATGCAATTATTTTAAGAGAAATATTTGTTGTTTGGACTGGAGTGATAGCACAGCAGGTAGGGCATTTGCCTTGCATGCAGTTGACACAGGTTTGATTCCTCCATTCCTTTCGGAGAGCCTCACAAGCTACTGAGAATGTCTCACCCACATGGCAGAGCCTGGCAAGCTACCCGTGGCATATTCAATATGCCAAAAACAGTAACAACAAGTCTCACAATGGAGACATTACTAGTGTCCACTCAAGAAAATTGATGATCAATGGGATGACAGTGACAGTGATTTGTTATTTATGTTTGAGGTAATAGTGAGAATGGGAGGTGGTTAGACCAAACCCAGCAGTGCACTAGGGCTACTTCTTCCTCTGTACTCAGGAGTGATCCCTGGTTGCTCTCAGGAAATCATATACAGTGCTAAGAATTCGGAATTGGTCATGTGCAAGACAAGAACCTTCTCTACTTCATTATATTCTCCAGTCCTACTAAAGGAAATAATTGTGAAAGGAGATGAACTGGGAGCTAAGAAAGTCAGGAGTAACATTTTTTACAGAACTATAGCTTGGAATGAAGCAGAGTGTAGGAAAGTGTATAGGAATGTTCTCACCTGTCCTATATTCCAAAAAGGGAGCATAAGATATTGGGTAAAAGTCACAGAAATCAGAAGAACCCTGGTTTATTTTCCCAGAAACTTCCAGGTTGCTCAAACAGGTGCATGGTCTCTGTAAGCAAACATAAATTTCAGAACTAGATCAAACACTTGGTTAATTATACTTTCCAGAGTTAGAGGTATGCAAAGAGGCAAGAGAGAAAGAGAAAATAGAAAAAAATAAGATTTCTTCGTTAAAGAAATAGTGGATGATTTAGTTTCAAATGAGAGTAAAGAAATGTGACTTTGATTTAAAAGACATAAAAAGAGAAGGTAGTAGTTAATGACATGAGAGAAATAAAACATCTATTCTAAATACAGACAACATGAAATTGAACTCTTTATACCAAGACAACAAAATGTAAAATAATGTAAAAATAAATGCTAGACATAAAATTAGATGTAAGGAATAAAATGAATGTTTGAGTCATTATAGTAAATGTAACCAAATTGAATTCTTCCTTGAACAAGACAAAGACCATCAGATTAAATATAGGCAATAACACAAAGAATAAATTGGCTCTATTATTTTTATTGTAAACTAACTCAGAGAAAAAGAATAATTGAAAATAGAGTCATGGGTAAATAAGTGCTTTGTTAAATGGAAGTTAAAGGAAATTTGAAATGGTAGCACTTGGTGAAGAAAACAGTTTTATTTAAAAACCTTCTAGTAGATTGAATCATGTTCCCCTAAAGATATGCTCAAGCCCTAATGTCCAGGACTTTGTGCATGAAGGCTTGATCATGAACCTATTTTTTTAAAAGTATTTGTTTTTATAATCAAGTTGAGATGATGTCATATTAGATTAGACTGTGCCCCCAAAATATGATTTATAAGCTAAAGGTGAAGATTTGGGCACAGTTGAAGGAAAAATGTTTACGTAAAGGTGGAAGTAGGGATTGGAAGTTGTATCTGTAAGTGTATAATCAGGCTTTCAGCCTCAAATAGAAGTTAGGAAGAGGCAAGAGAGAAATATTCTTTATAGACTCCAGGAGTATCCCTTTTGAAAGCTTTGGTTCCATTCTTCTATTGCCTATTAACATAAGACAATGAATTTATGTTGCTTTAAGTCACCCAACGTGTGGTAATTTATTCAATAGCAATAGAAAATATAAGCCTGAAATAAAACAAGAAGTAATATCAAATAAGACATATTTTATACATAAGATATCACAGCTGTGTTGTCTTATATGGTATATGTGATTTTTTAAAAGCACAGACATGACCAAATGAAAAAGAAATAGATTACTACCCAGTGACAATAAACCTAGGCATTTATCCAAAAACATGAAAACACAAAATGACATTTGTACCCATAGTTAAGAGATGCATTATTAACAATTGTCAAAACATGGGATTGCATTTAGTGCTTTTCAATAAATACTTACAGGTGAAAAAGCTGTGGTATATAGATTCTGACATTAAGAAAGATGAAATTGTTCCATTTAGGATTAGATGGACAATACTTGAAGTGATTATGTCAAGTGAAATAAGTAAACAAGTTAAATACAATTATCAGATGATTTCACTCAATAGATTATAAATAACTAAAGCAAATTAAATAGACAAAATCTACTAAAACTAACTCCTCGATTAGGAAAAAATGACAGTGGTGATTCTCAGAGAAAACAGGGATATTTTTGGTGGTGAAATACACAGAGATTCTGATGCAGTGAGTCTATAAAGATATGTAAACCTATATACTTGTTATCTTCACTTGTTACAAACTGATAATAAATCACTATATCACTGTCTTCATCCCATTTATCATCAATTTGCTAGAGCGGGCACCAGTAACGTCTCCATTTGTCCTAGCCTGAGATTTCAGCAGCCTCTCTTTACTCATTCTTCCCAGCGGTGCTGCATTGGAGGCTCTTTCAGGTTAAGGGGAATGAGACCCATCATTGTTACTGCATTTGGCATATTGAATACGCCACGGAGAGCTTGCCAGGCTCTTCCATGCAGGCAGGATGCTCTGGGTACCTTGCCAGATTCTCTGAGAGGGAGAACTAGGCTATAAGAGGTCAAGCAGCCGCAAATGTGGCTGCGTACTTCCAGGAGCATTGTTTTATAGTCTATGGATATTGGCTGTTGATGGCATTACATGGCACTGGGGATAGTTTGTGGGTGTGGCTGCCAAGCTACTGGAAAATGGGAGGTCTGGGTAGAGAAGACCCGGTCCTGATCTGAAGCAGGCTTGGAGATCTCAGCCCCGGGTCCTGCACACCTGAGTTCCTCTGCAGGTTCCTTCATGCGTGAGGCTCGTCCGAACATGTTGAAAGGGGCCTTGAGCATGGCTCTGGCTGGGTTCTGGAGGTCTTTGGCTGCCAGGCCTCTGCTCGGGGCAGGGAGGGAAACTCAACCTGCCCTGGTTCCAGGGGCCCCAGTGAAGACAGCCAGGCATGGGGGCAAGAGACTCTGCATGCCCTTTTCCGGGAGCATTGTTTTATACTCTCTGGAACTTGGCCGTTGATGGGAATACACAGCACCAGGGGTAGTTTGTGGGTGTGGCTGCCAAATGATAAATACAATATAAATAAAAATAAAAATAGAATATAAACACAGATACTTTATCTTTTCTCAAAGTTTCCAAAAAGCACTTGGTCCTGTTATTTATATTCCCTATTCTTCATGGGTTTGTAATAGTATCACAAATAGTGTCTTAATTGGCATTTCACTAATGCCTAGTGATGTAAAACTCCTCTGATATTCATATATCTTTGAGGAAGTTTCATTCTATATATATGTATATATAATATACATATATTAACTACTTGAAAATTTAGTATTTTCTTGATTGAGTTTTAAGAACTCTTATATATTCTGAATCCAAATATATTACTAAATATGTGGTTTATAAACGTTTTTCTAAAAAAGTCTGCCCTTTTATTTAGAATTGTAGCTTAACAAGATCTAATTGACATATACTGTACATGATTTATTTTAATCCTAATAATTTGATACTATATTAAATATATCTATACATATAATGAACATGTAAGCATTTACCTTTATACAAAATTTAAATATATACACTATACATAAAATATTATGAAATTACTCTCACCATCACTGTATATCACTGTCATCCCATTGCTCATAGATTTGCTCTGGCGGACACCAGTAATGTCTCCATTGTGACACTTGTTACTGTTTTGGCATATCCAATATGCCACCCGTAGCTTGCCAGGCTCTGCTGTGCAGGCGAGATACTCTTGTTAGATTGCTGGGCTCTCTGAGAGGGGTGGAGGAATAGAACACAGGTTGGCCTCATGCAAGGAAAATGCCCTACCTGTTGTGCTATTGCTCCAGGCCTACTCTCACCATAAGTTTATTTTGTATCAATTACCTTATAGAGTTACAATTGTGTGTCTCAAAAGGATGAGAAGCTGCAATGCCTACTATCTCAGTAAATTAGAAATAGGTGACATAGTGCTGTTAATAAAATAACCATAACCATATATTGTATCTCTAGAATTCATGACTGGCATTTGTGCCTTTTTTCATTTTAAAATTTTATAAATTCTGTTTGGTCCATTATCTACTTTCGGCATGCATTTCCCATCCCAACTGGTTCCTCCAGCCATCATATTCTTAGTGATTCCTTCTCTATTCCATCTGCCTTCTCCCTCCGCTCATGAAGCAGTATTCCAGCTATGGGGCAATCCCCCTGGCCCTTGTGTCTACTGTCCTTGGGTGTCAGCCTCATGTGATGTTATTCTATACTCCACAAATGAGTGCAGTCTTTCTATGTCTGTCCCTCTTTTTTGAACTCATTTCACTTAACATGATAATTCCTTCAAAACCCATTTTGGTAAGAGTTTTCATCATGAATGGGTGCTGGATCTTGTCAAATGCTTTCTCTGCATCTACTGATATGATCATATGTTTTTTATCTTTTCTTTTGTTGATATGATGGATTGTGTTGATTGACTTTTGAATGTTAAACCATCCTTGCAGCCCTGGGATGAATCCCACTTGGTCATGGTGTATGATCTTTTTGATGAGTCGTTGGATTCTATTTGCTAATATTTTGTTGAGGATCTTTGCATCCGTGTTCATCAGGGATGTCGGCCTGTAATTTTTTTTGTGTGTGTGTCTTAGTTTGCTTTTGGTATTAGGGAAATATGTGCCTCATAGAAACTGTTTGGAAGAGTTTCTGTTTCTTCAATTTCCTAGAAAAGCTTGAGAACTGGCAATGGGTCCTCTTTAAATGTTTGGAAGAATTTGCTAGTGAATCCTTCTGGACCTGAGATTTTGTTTTTGGGAAGACTTTTGATTACAGTTTCAATTTCTTTGATATTAATAGGTCTATTCAGGTATTCCAGATCTTCTTGGTTCAACTTTGGGAGATTATAGAAATCCAGGAATTTAGCCATTTTTTCTAAGTTCTCTTGTTTTGTGTCATACAGACTTTTAAAGTAGTTTCTGATTATCTTTTGAATTTCTTTGGTTTCTGTTGTGATGTCTCCCTTTTCATTTCTGATTTGGTTTATAGGGTTCTCTCTCTCTCTCTCTCTCTCTCTCTCTCTCTCTCTTTCTCTGTGAGTCTTGCTAGTGATTTTTAAACCTTGTTTATTTTCTCAAATAAACCAGCTCTTGGTTTCATTGATCTTTTGGATTTTTTTTTAGGTTCCATGTCATTAATTTTTGCTCTAAGTTTTTTTATTTCTTTCCTTCTGTCTAGTGTGGGCTCTTTTTGTTGGTCCTTTTCTAATATCTTGAGCTGTGCAGTCAAGTTTTCTATGTAGGTCCCTCCTTCCTTCCTGAAGAATGCTTGCAGAACCAGAAATTTTCCCCTTAACATGGCATTAGCTGTGTCCCATAGGTTCTGGTAACTCGTGTCTTCATACGCATTTGTTTCCAGGTATCTTTTGATTTCTTCCTTGATTTACTTTCTGACCCACTCATTGTTAAACATTGAATTGTTTAAATTCCAGGTGCTTGATTTGGTTCTCCACATTGGTGTGTTATTAACGCCTATCTTCAGTGCATCGTGGTCTGCAAAGATAGTTGATACAATTTCTATCTTCTTGATTCTATTATGGTATGTTTTGTGACACAGCACATGGTCTATTTTGGAAAATGTTCTGTGTGCACTGGGAAAAAAATGTGAATTTTTTGGGGGGATGCAAAGCCCTGTATAGATCTATAGCCCTCTCTCTATCTCTTCCTTCAAAGCCAGTGTTTCCTTGTTGAGTTTTAATCTTGTTGATTTATTTACAGATGATAGGGCAGTGTTGAAGTCTCCAACTACTATTGCGTTGCTAGTAGTGTCCTCGTTAAAATCTGTTAGCAGTTGTTTTAAGTATTTAGCTGATCCCTCATTAGATGCATATACATTTAAGTGTGTGATTTCTACCTGCTGTACACACCCCTTGATTTCTATAAAATGGCCTTCGCTGTCCCTTCTAATATTTTTAACCTGAAATCTATGTTGTCAGATACTAGTATGGCCACTCCAGAGTTTTTGAGGGAGCCGTTTGCTTACAGGATTGTTTTCCACCCTTTGACTTTGAGTTTGTGTTTACTCTGACTATTCAGATGTATTTCTTGTAGGCAGCAGAATGCCTGATTAAGTTTCTGAATCCATTTTGCAACTCTGTGTCTCTTAATTGGTACATTTAGTTCAATGACATTGAGAGAGACTATTGTCATGGGGTTTTGTGCCATCTTTCTGCAGGGATTTGTTGTGTTTATAGGGCTTTTTGCTGTCTTACAATAACCCATTTTAGTCCTTCTTTTAAGTTTTGTTTTGAGTCTATGAAGTTCCTGAGCTGTTGTTTATCTATGAAATTGTGTATCGCTCCTTCGAGTTTGAGTGAGATTTTAACCAGATAAAGTATTCTTGGTGAGGAGTTCATTTTATTGAGTATGTACAATATATCCTACCATACTCTTCAGACTTAGAGGGTTTCTTCTAATAGGTCTGCTGTAAATATAAGGGGTGCTCCTTTGTATGTGATTTCCTTCTTTGATCTTGCTGCTTGCAGTATTTTGTCTCTATTTGTGGCATCTATCATTCTGACTATGATATGTTTTGGAGTCTTTTTGTTAGGGTCTCTTTTAGCTGGCTCTTCAGGCTCCTTGGATCTGGATGCCTGCATTCTCCAGCTCTGGGAACTTTTTAGCAATTATATGTTTAACTGTGGCTTTTTCTCTGGGGTTGTTTCTCTGTCCTTCTGGTACTCCAATGATTCTAATGTTGTTCCTCTTGAAATCATCCCCTTGGTCTCTGATTCGCCTTAGAGTTATTTTGAGGTCTTTCCCACATTGTTTGTTGTTGCCTGTAAGCTTCCTGCAGCTCATATTCAAACTGGCTGATTCTGTGTTCGGCTCTAGCCATTCTACTGTTCAGGGCACCCACTGAGTTTTTAATTTCATCTTCTGAATCCTTTATCTGTGACACTTCTTTTTGTAGCTGTTTTATTTCTGTTCTCATTTCTTCCTGTATTTTCTCAGCTGTCCATTCCACTGTTTCTTTCATGTCCTCCTTTAACTTACTGGATTCCTGTTCCACCGTTTCTTTGAGTTCATTGAACATCTTCAACATTTCATCTCTAAATTCTTTATCGAGAGATCGTATTTGTGGGTAATACCTGTTGAGGCGTCTGGACCCTTTAATCATCCTCTCTTCGTGATGGGGACTTTCACTGTTTCTTCATGTTTTTGTGGTAGTATGGAAGTAGAACCTTCCAGTTAACTATCAGTATTCCCCTCTGGGACAGGGAACAAGCTGGACCTAACACTGGAGGATAGCTCAGGGGCAGACAGGATGGCGGTTGGCGAGGTTGGGTGACTCAGGGTCCGAGGGGATGACTGGGGCACAGGCACGGTGGGAATGGCAGGCCAGGTCCAGTTCACTGACCTGAGACAGGGAACAAGCCGGGCTCGTCACTAAAGGATGGAATGGGCATGGACAGGATGGCGGTTGAGCATGTGTCTTCTTCTAAAACACTATTTCTGTTGAATCAGGGACCAAACTTTATGACCTACTATAACCTTTATTACCTCCTTATTGGTCCTATTATCAATCCAGTCACAGTAAGGACTTTAATATTTGAATTGTGGTGGATTTTAATCTAGAAAAATACCACAACTAATTTTAGCATGCCACTGACAGCAATATGTCGATTTTAGTTTGTTCATTAGAGATATGCCTCTCTCAGTTTTCCACCTACTTGTTTCAAGTTTTACTAATAATCCTAGAATGATTGTTAAAAGTCATCTTAGAAAAGACAGTCTCCAGTTTTCTGGGAATTCACCTCTGCTTATATTAAATAATATTTTTTCTTAATTCTAATGTCCATTTTTGTAATGACTAAAAATTCAAGTGTCTTCCTGAGAAACTGTACAAGAGAAACCATTTTTTCAAGACTATGTTATTATGTTCATACTATATTGGGATTCTGTTGGATGGAATTCTATGGTGGAAATCATTTTCTATTAGAATTGTAACAGTTCCATTTATTACTTTGTGGCTTTCAATGCCACATCTCAGAAGTATAAGTTACTCTGTTTCCTTTAATCTTATGTCTTCAAATCAGTTGTGGTCTATATATTTTTTTCTTTATACAGATTTAGGAAGTCTTCATTTCTAGCTGTCACTTATTCAATATTATCCTACCTCTTCCCTTTGCCATTCCTTATCTAATAAAAAGTTCTAGGAAACTTTTCTGGAACTTTATTTTTGGTCTTAGACTGACCTCACCTTTCACCTGAGTAACTATTTGCATCATTTGATATTCATGTATTCTATTCATTAAAATATGAATGAGGATACAAGTGTCATACCAAGAACACTATTAAGAAAACATCCCAAAGGCATATAGGCAAATGTTAAAATAACAAAATAATGTAGTTTAAAGAAGAGATTAAGAATTTTTTTCTGAAAATGTGTCTTTCAGAATCAGGAACAAATTCTAGTTATAATTTGTATCTACAAATGATAAGACACACACAGATACATACATACATACAACTATGCACACACATTGCCACATACCAAGACAAAGCACTCAGTAAAGGCTGAAATTTTGAAGATGATTTTAAGGTACTGCATAATAAAGGGATCCAGCATTTATAAATACTGCTCAAAATTTTCTGCTTTGTAAATCTTAGAATTTCCCACTGCTTACTAGATGACATTAATTCATTCATGTTTTATTTGTTAATGTTAATTGTCATTATAGCAATATTTTTAGGTAGGACTGTGACTAACAAAAAATATTCATAATAGAAATAATCTCAGTCAATAAGCTCTTTTACAGTTTGAAATGTTCAAATATTTTTAAGGACAAGTAAAAACTGTTCACATTTATTTACTGAATTTTATGTTTTAGAAGGGCTTCCTATGTTTTATTAATGCATGTATTGTTTTAGTTTTCATTAAAACTTAGTGTCACTCAGACATAGAAAGACTGCACTCATCTATGGTATATAGAATATCAGAGTGGGAGACTAATACCCAAGAACTGTAGAAATAAGTACCAGGAGGTTGACCCCATGGCTTCGAGGATGGCCTCATGTTCCGGGGAAAGGGCAACTCAGAGAAGCGATCACCAACTACATTGTAGTCGAAGGCCATGTGGGGGAAGGGAGTTGCGGGCTGAATGAGGGCTAGAGACTGAGCACAGTGGCCACTCAACACCTTTATTGCAAACCACAACAGCTAATTAGAGAGAGAGAACAGAAGGGAATGCCCTGCCACAGTGGCAGGGTGGGTTGGGGGGGAGATGGGATTGGGGAGGGTGGGAGGGACGCTGGGTTTACGGGTGGTGGAGAATGGGCACTGGTGAAGGGATGGGTTTCCGAACTTTGTATGAGGGAAGTATAAGCACAAAAGTGTATAAATCTGTAACTGTACCCTCAAGGTGATTCTCTAATTAAAAATAAATAAATTATTAAAAAAAAAACTTAGTGTCACTGAAATCACTGCTTTGAATTCTATGTTTTTAATGAATCCTAGGATACATTTTTAGTTTGGGGGCCATAACTAACCCTGCTCAAAGCTTACTAGTGGCTTTGAGCTCAAGGATAACTCCATGAATGTCTCAGAGGACCATATGGAGGGCTGGGATAAAAGTCAGATGAGTCTGGAGAAGGCGAACACCCTACCCATTATTATTTCTCTGGCTTAATACCAGAATTTTTTTTTTTTTGCTTTTTGGGTCATACCTGGCGATGCACAGGGGTCACTCCTGGCTCAACACTCAGGAATCACCCTTGGCGTTGCTCAGGGGACCATATGGGATGCTGGGATTAGAACCCAGGTTGGCCGCATGCAAGGCAAATGCCCTACCCGCTGTGCTATCGCTCCAGCCCCAATATCAGAATATTTAAAATAGAAAAGATC
This sequence comes from Sorex araneus, assembly GCF_027595985.1. Taxonomy (NCBI): domain Eukaryota; kingdom Metazoa; phylum Chordata; class Mammalia; order Eulipotyphla; family Soricidae; genus Sorex; species Sorex araneus. The sequence continues at coordinate 142,941,902 of NC_073307.1, read as the reverse complement.
CAAGGAAAAAATCTCTAAGGTAAGTAATTTGTGATCCTTATTTGTTTGAAATTTCTATTATTTTAAAAATGTTATATCACACATTGTTGTTGAAAAAAGTTATATGTTGCTAATACAAAAGATTTTCAATTTCAGACTATCAATGGTAAGATCCCCAAAAATAGTTTTTTAAGCATGTAATTCTTGGTTAGTAGTCTCAGTATCTAACTATAATTTATTGTTTAAAGGGAAATGCTTTAGACCTAATGTGTAAATATAATGAGAGAGACATTACTTTTCCTCATTCACGTCATCATACTTGACTGTTATGTTTTTTGCTATACCACAGTTTTGACAGCTATGTTCTGCTTCCTTTTCCCTTTTGGGATCTTACTGTCAGGTTTCTTGTTCATATCTTGCTTGCTTCCTTTCTTACAAATCTCTAAAAATGTGTTATCTACCTGAGTAAACTGGTTGAGAAGCATTTCAAAATCAATTTTCTCACTGTTCTGAAGGCTAGATAAATGGGATCAGTCCTGGAGCTGGTAGTTGCCTGGTGAGAGCGTCTCTTCCTGACTTGTACATGTTGTACTCTTGTTATTATACCCTCACATAGCCTCTAGGTATACACGAGCAGAGAGAACACACTCTCTGCATAACTTCTTCTAATGTAAGCATGATTTCCATTGGATCAGCATCCTCACCTTCAGGACCTCATTTAACCTTAATGACTTCCTTAGGAGACTTCATCTTTCAACGCAGCTACTCTGTATCTAAGGTAGAGCAAAGAAAGTCTCTTCATATAAATGGTGTTGCGACAAGAGATAGCCACTTATAAAAATTGCAATCCGAATCATACTTCACACCAGACACAAAAATAAATTCAAAGTGGATTAAAACCCTAGAAATTAAACTAGAAACCATAACATTCTTTGAAGAAAACACAGGCAGAACTTTCAGAATCTGGACATCAAAGAGAGCTTAGGGGAATAAGTCCCCTGAAAAAGGTAATAAAAAGAAAACAAAGTGAGGATAATCTCACAGATGTGTGCTATAGAGAGAAGCAAAGTGAGGACAACATATAGATGATACCAATAGATAATAAATCTTGGATACTAGAATATAGATTTAGGGAGCCATTTAGGGAGATGAGCTGGGGAAATAATAGGTTGCCAGGAAGTAACAGGAGAATACAAGTGAAGGGGCTTGAGTCCATGGATGGTGCTAAGGGAGCTATAGTATATATTATAACCATACCTGTCAATAAAAAGTAACATGGGTTTGGGGAGTGGCATTGGACTGAAGATAACAAAGGATTGTGAAGGAATGTCTCGGGCACTTTGGTGGTGGGTATATGCAGTAACCACATCAATGCCAGAAACTTGAACACTCTTGGGGTCAGCACTGTAGTAGAGTAGGTAAGGTGCTTGTTCTGCACATGGTCAACCCTGGTTCAATCCCCTGTACCCCACAAGGTCCCCTGAGCCCGTCAGAAGTAAGCCTAAGCACAGAGACAGGAGTAAACCCTGAGCACCATCAGGTTGGTCCCCAAACAAAACAAAACAGAATAAAACCCTGAATATTCTTTTAAACTTATTATCTAAATAATAATTAAAATTTTTAAATTAAATTTTGATTAAATTTAATTTTGATCAAGTTAAATTGAAATTAAATTTCAAAATTAATCTGATTAAATTCAAATTTTACATTAAATTTTAACTTAAAATTTAAAACATTTTAACTTTGTTAGTAAAATATATGTATATATGTACATATATGTGAATGTACTTATATGTCCATATGTGTCTATTATATAAAGATATATTTATGTTTAACCACCTGAAAATGACTCCATACATGAATTGGAGGGGACATAAACATTCAATCCATGACCATATCACTTATATTTTCTTCTATTATTTTCTAAGGGAGTCCCTTTACACCTATAGAATCCACAACACAGATAATAATTAAGCATATCATATGCCATGCAGACACTCAGGACTTACAGAGAAAAACTTTACCTGATTTCACCACTCTTTGAGCATTTAATGCATATTCATTGTGCATTAAATCTCTTGAACAATTTTGATATCTGCTACCATCTGAATAATTACTTTGATTTGTTACTGGCCACTTGAAAAGTATTCTAATTTTGGAAACATATTTATTCTCTAATATTCTGTCACTTTCCAGTGGCCTAATATCTCTTGGCAGAGCCATAGCAATTATATCAATAACACCAGGTGTGGGTTTTAATAAGAGTCCCTAATTAGCTAAATATTAAATTGTCTAAATATATACCTCAGCTGCTCCATATAACTGTGATATATGTTTGCATATATGTATGAGTATTTAGAAACATCAATATTTTATTTTATGTTTTATAAGGATCTGTCACAACAAATCCCCTAAAATATATGCCAACCTAGTTAATGTCAAACATAGGTGAGGCTTTCATATACATATGTGTCTGTAGATATATACTCTGGCATTCAAAAAATAAAACACTCAGAAGTTAGTTCTTAGCAATACAAGAATCTGAAAGTATTCAGAGATTGCTTAAATTACTTTCAAAAAATGTTTCTTTCGCCAAAAGGATTTCAAAGACCTACATTCCCCTCTGTAGAATGTTAGTTACTAGAAGAGTGGTTGGAGACAAAGAAAAAAAAATTCCATTCTTGCCTTTTCTTATCTGTAAAATAAGGATGTTGGATTATATAGTCTCCAAATCCTTTTAAGCTTTCAATTCTATGCTTCTATGACTTTAATTTATGGACTATGTATCTATTCCAACTGACCAGAGAAAAAAATTCTAGATGGATTTCTATGTACCCAATTGAATTTATTAGCTTGCCTTACACCAGACAAGAAGAGATGATATTAATCTTTCCAAAATTTTTATGTACTATAGAAAAGATATAAGAAAAAATACTAGAGCATCTTTACGTTCTATTTATTTTCAAAAGAAAAGATAGAATCTGTTTTCATCTTTAAAAAATAAAGTGCTTCTAAAGAAAACATCACCATTGGGAGGAAACAGATTTTATTGCTGTGTGACATGTCCATAAGCTTTTCTGTCTCAGTTGGAAGGACTGCCTTTCCATGCAAGGGTTAATTCAAAAGGGTAGGTGCTGTGGCAGAAAGCAGAGAAAAGAAGAAAAACCATGAGCAAAGACAAAGCATTTTAGGCTGCATATGAAGGTTCTAAGTTTGCATTTACACAGCATTATTGCTATTTTTCTGTTTAGAAATCAAGTTCACTTGTGCTTTTCTCTTCCAACAAGCATTACTAAAATTTGTTCTTATGAAAAGATAGAGTTGGTCATATGGTTGCTTGGTGGAGTTGTAAGGGTGTTATGAAACAACTACCTTAAAAAATGACTTTCCTTTGCACCAAGTTCTTTATTTTTTTTTTTGCACCAAATTTTATCTTTGGTCATTTCTTACTTTGAAAATACACAACAATTTTTTTAACTTATATTTGTGCTCTGGTCCACCATGGCAAAACTTATCTTTCTATAGAGCAAAACTACAATAAGTTGAAAATAGCAAATAAACTTTTTTAATTAAAAAAGTAGGAAATTCTAACTGATCAAAAATGTTTTAATATTCATTCCCCACTTACTGATTGCTAATCCACTTGTTAATTTTTTAAGTACCTGATTCATTTAGGCTAGGCATAACTTAGGTTCCTAGCCACAGCAAAATGCCTCACCTTAATGTGATTTATATATTGTACTATTTTATTCCTAAAAAAACACTCTCTTAAAAGCTCTTTTCTTTTATTTTTCTCTTTCATCATTTCCACACCAGATACATAGTTACAAAGATCAATATAAATACAATGTTTGTGTATTTGAGTCATTTGAGAATACATAAAGTAGGATTTAAAATTAATTTCTAAGTTTAAGGTGATACTATATTATTGCTACAAAAGGAAGGGTAACATATGAAAGAAAAATAGAATGTCCTCCTTCATTAATCTTTCCACAGTACTTTTAATATGCATTTTGTTTATAAATAGCACATACACAGAAAAATCATAAATCATGGATCTGAAGTTCAGTAAATTTTCACAAAGTGATTACTTCCAGAAATAAGTCCCAGCAATAGTATATTAAGAGGGAACAATTGGTCTCTTATTTTTCCTTCTGTTACTTTACCCAGAGTAGATACAACTCTCATACTTTATATTATCTTAGATTAGTTTTGGTTTTTCAAGACTCAAACATAACTAAATGTCTCATGTCAGTCTTCTTTCATTGAAGATTATGCTTGTGAGACGCAAGAATAATGAGTATGCTTGTATAAATTCATAAATACATATAAATTTATATAGAGAGATATTTCTTGGGAGAATAGAAAAAAGAAAAACAATTATGTGTATGTGTATAGATAGTGCCTTTTAGTGAATACTAACACTCAAAAATCAGTGAACAATTTATATTTGTAAAAGTTTTAGCTTGCAAATGCTTGGTTTGTTCTAGATGTGTTGTTCATATTTCTCTTCAAAATTGGATCACTATGTAACCTAACACTTATTTTTCTTATGGAAATAAAAGAAGTGTGCAGCGAATGAGTGGAAACAAGATCCAATCCTTGATGGAAAACTGGCCTGAAATCATTCGGTTCATTTTTCATTAGCAAAATCAGGTCACTTGACCAAATCCAGCATTGAGATAAGGCCTATATTTCATGGGAAGAACTGAAAAATCATCAACCAAATATATAGGTGCAGGGAAAAAAAGGGACGGTTTATCGGACATTTTTTAAGCATTGTATTAAAAGATTTTTTTTAAAAGTTTTGTTTAAAGCTGCAAACACATTTTAAGATAATTTTATTACATGATATAAAATAGGGCTATAGATTCATGGTTTTGCCATATGGTTAGTCTGTTGTCAGTCTTTCATACACACGCCTGTGTTTTGTTCACTGGACTGTAGCAATCTCTGTATGAAACAAAAACTTGATGACAAATTATATTTTTATATTCATACCAATATAGAATTGTCTATTGCCCTCATAGATATAGAATTGAAATGTCTTGTTATATAGTAGATAAATATATTGTTTTTTTCTTTGCAACACTATTTTTGATATCATTGATAACTTAAATTTTAGAAACTTGGTCTAAACTTGACAACTTAAATTTTAGAAACTTGGGCAGAGAGTCTCTTGCCCCATGCCTGGCTGTCTTCCCCAGGGCTCCTCGGAGGGGATGGGTTCCAGCTTCCCCTCCCTGCCCTGAGCAGAGCTCCCAGCGGCTAAAGACCACCAGAACCTAGATACAGCCATGCTCAAGGCCCCTCTCCACACATTCAACAAGCCTCATGCATGAAGGTACCAGCAGAGGAACCCAGGTGTGTGTAATCCCATCAACAGTCAACATCCAGAGACTTAAAAGCAAGCTCCCAGAAGTGATATCTTATAACCTACCTTTCCATCTGGTAGAACTAGCAAGCTACTGAGAGCTTCCTGCCCACACGGGACAGTCTCAAAAGCTTCCCATAGTGTATTCATATGCCAAAGCCTGTAACCAGCTGAATCTCATTCCCCTGACCTTGAAAGAGCTTCCAATATGGCTCTTTCATATTTGTGGAGGCCGAGAAGAGAGAGGCTTCTAAGATCTCAGGGATAGGACGAATGGAGATGGTACTGAGACCATTCAAGCAACTCGATGATCAACGGGATTTCGGGATTTCATGATCGTGATGGGACTAAACTACTTAATGTAAAAGCAAGCACAAACATAAATGCATACAAACCTTCTGCAATTTAAAATGATTAACATTAAATCTCAGCATAAAAAATTGAAACATTTGTAAGACATACTCTTCTGATTTAGAAGCATGGCATAATTCATTAATTTATGCCTTCCTTATTGGTCATAAACAATGATCATATATACTCTGGTATATAAATTTATTACATTTCATTCATAAATATTAAATAATTTTGCAAAATTGCAAATGGAATTTTTCATAAAAGTTTTTTCAAATTTATTAATCAATGTAGACCACTTATGCATATCTTCTACATGTTATTGATTAATTATTAATGAGCAGTTTATGAAGTATTTATTTATTGTACTATCAGTTATATGTAACCTGTTTCAGCCACATTTTCTCTTTTCTTTTTAGTTTTCTAAGACTGTCATAACATCTAGTTTAAAAATATATTGATGTATGAAAAACATATTTGATTTCTTCACATGCACCTGGATTTAGTGATTTTATAATCACAAATTGTCTAGTTCCCTCTCAGAGAACCTGGCAAGCTACCGAGAGTATCCTGCCCCCATGGCAGAACCTGGCAAGCTCCCTGTGGCCTATTTGATATGCCAAAACAGTAACAGTGATGAGTCTCATTCCCTTGATGCTGAAAAGAGCTTCCAATTGTTAGAAAAAATGAGTGAGGAGAGGCTGCTAAAATCTCAGGGATAGGACAAATGGAGACATTACTGGCACCCTCTTGAGCAAATCAGTGAACAACAGGATGACAGTGATAATCATAAATTAATTTTAGGTGTGATTGTTGATTATTTCAGATTTCTATTTACATACTAACATAATCTCCAATAATGACAATTTTATTTCACTCAAACCCTTTTACATTATGAATAGTTTTCTTTAAAATTTTGTTTTTAGGGTAGGGCGTTTGCCTTGCATTCGGCTGACCCGGGTTCGATTCCCAGCATCCCATATGGCCCCCTGAGCACCACCAGGGGTAATTCCTGAATGCAGAGCCAGGAGGTAACCCCTGTGCATCACCTGGTGTGACCCAAAAAGCAAAAAAAATGATAAAATTTTTGGGGGCTGGAGCAATAGCACAGCGGGTAGGGCGTTTGCCTTGGATGCGGTTAACCCGGGTTCAATTCCCAGCATCCCATATGGTCCCCTGAGCACCACCAGGAGTAACTCCTGAGTGCAAAGCCAGGAGGTAACCCCTGTGCATTGCTGGGTGTGACCCAAAAAGCAAAAAAAAAATTGTTTATATTGGGCTGGAGGGATAGTGCAATTGATAGAGTGGATAGAGTATTTAACTTGTATGCATCTGACTCTGGTTCAATACCTGGTTCCCTATATGGTTCCCTATATGGTTCCCTATATGGTATTCCCTCAAGCCCTGCTAGGAGTGATCCTTGGGAGCAGAGTCAGGAGTAAGTCCTTAGAACCATCAGGCATGGCTCCCAAACAAACAAAAAAAACAAAAAAAATTGTTCATATACCAGCTGTTTGGTGGTGAAGATTTAGTTAGTATGTGACCATTATTTCACTTCTTTATGGATATTGTTAATGCCTACACCATCCATATATTTAAAAACTATTGCCAGGAGAATCAAGCAGTCCTCAGTTTTTCTTATTAAATATGGCTTTTTTAGCCTTTAAATTTAGTGTAAAGATAAATTCACATATAATTTAATTTGAATTAATTAGAATAGAAGAAATTATTAGGGTATGTTCAATACAATTTTGGTGTCTGGAAGAGAGAGAAAAAAAACCAGCATTTCCTGTTACTATGAACTACTAGAGTTTCTCAGCAAAATTTGTTCCATGGTTTTTCATTTAAACTTAAAAATCGCTCATTGTATCTTTCCAATAAATCATCCTTTTGTGTAAATTAAGGAGTCAACAGGTATGCACAGGCATGTTAATGCATTGTGGAATGTTAAGAAATTATCTAAATAGAACCATGGTTCTTTACGACCTATTTTCTTCCAGACCAAGTAGAAAGATGTGTAGAATGATTTAATGCAGGCGAGGGGTCAGGAGATGGCCACTGAGGAGACTCATCAGCGTCCCACATGAGGGCAGGGCATTAATCAGCTGACAGTGTAATGCCGACGTTTCCCTTGAAGATCACAAATAGAATTGTGCATTCATGAACACACACACACACACAATTATTATCTCATAAAGGATAGTGGTTCTAGGCATCTAGGTCATGTTTGCTTTGGGGGCATTTTGAGTCACACCTGGTAATGCTCAGGGTTTTCTCCTGGCCTTGCATTCCATCAGCACTACAAGCGAGGCTCCTGGAACTGTATGGGAAGCCTGAGATTGAACTGAGGTTGGCTGGGTGCATAGCTAATACCTTACCTGTTGCAGTCTCTCTCCGGTTCCTGCACCTAGTTCATTTTGAACTGAAATTAGGCTGCAGTGTCTATGAGGCTAAGGCCAGTGTCTCACCTTCCACAGTCGGAGGGCGGCAGATATTGCTATAAGTTGACGAGATTGTGACATTTTATAAATTCGCCATTTCTCCCCTCCCATAGGTTAATTCTGAGGCTGACAATCTCAATTGCAGCAGCGTTTTTTTAATAATTTCATCTAGCATCTCATTCTTCATGTTTGAATAGGGATAATTGTTTTCAAAAATATATATATTGTAGAAGAGCAGGCTGCTTCTGGTTTGTGAGGAGAGAAATCAGAATTTATAATAGAGAGATGAGAAGACATGGATTTTATAGTCCAACCATAGTGCAAAATTGAGGGTATTTGTGACCTTGAGCATCCCTTCTTTTTAATGCTTTCCATTTCTTTTAATCTTTGAAAAAGAGAAAACTGACATAACTCTATTCTGAAGATCCCATAAAATATATATAAAACAGGCAGAGCCTAGCGACTGTCATGTGGTGAAACTCAAAACCAAAACCCTCAAAATAAAACTTGGTATGACTATTTGCTCACTATTTGTTCATTTTCTTCATTTGTAATTAAATAAACCTAATCTCTGAAATAAATCTTTTAAAATTTTTACCTACCTTAATTAACAAATGAATCAAGTCAAAAACAAGATTATTAGGGCTGAAGTAATAGTCTTGGGTTAAAGCACTTTTATTGCATGTAGCTGACCCTGGTTTAATCCTGGCACTACATATGGAACCATAAGTACCACCCAGAGTGATATCTGAGCATAAAACCAAGAGTGAATCCTTACCACTGGGTGTGATCCCCAAATGAAAGTCAACCAACAAAATGATTGCTATTTTCTTTCCCCTCTTGGTTCAGAATTCCATCACAATTCCTTTATAATATTCATATCGCTTAACTACCTTTACTGCTTGGGAAGAAACAGGAATTTCATATTAAATTATGAAAAATATAATATATTTTCCATGACAATTGTGTCATCATTTCCACATGGGAAATAAGTTAAGATAAATGAATCTTTATGGGGTACAACATTCTTTACATCACTACTCAAAGAATTCTCCCAGGAAAATATATTGTATTTTGCTGAATAGATTTGGAAATTCCTGCAAATAAAATCAAAGCTTTCTAGAATATCTATATCTTCTTGGAAATATGAAACAAGCTAGAACAATTCCACTTTGAATAAATGGTTTTTAAAATGCTTGAGAGACCACAACACACAAAGGGATTTCTAAATATGAGGAGGAAAATGTTTCTAGTGCATATAAACCATACGTTCTATTTACTGTAGAGAAGAGAATTTAAAAGACACTAACCTTGTGATTTGAATTGACTTTATTTATTCATTTCGAAGAAGTCATTCAAAAAGCAATAGGCCCTTGTAATGAAAATAGAAAAACAGCATGAATAGATGAGGTACAGACTGGATGAGAAAAAAAGGGAACAGATAGCTTCTGAGATTGTAGAAAGCGTTCAATATTTTCATGAAATTTTAAAGGTGTTAGTTCATTATTTTTCTTTAAATGATAAAGAAATGAGTATCAGGAGGCTCAATGACATTTTCAAGTCTATACGAGTCAGAAGCAAAAGCATGTCTAGGCCTTCTTATTTCTGTGCTATTATTTTTCCATTTTTCAACTATGCTTTCTCTTTCAAACTGCTTATCTGCTAACTGTGAATACCAGCTATAAAAGCCCAATCGCTTTTTAATAGCCTCTTCATGGATTTTTAAAAGCTTAGTAAGTATTTGTTTAGATCTGGTCCCAAGTATGATCGCATATGCATCACATGTCCAAATGTATGCTTTCAACAATGAAAATAGTTGCAGGAGGAGATTCAACTAGATGGGTAACACAATCACAATATTTAAAAGATCATGAGTATTGACTAGAAGAGTATAAAGCAAAAGAAAATTAAAACCCCACAGCTGTTGGCAAAGTGATACTTTAAATTCATTCTCATTACACTTGATTCCATTTATCCAGTCTTTAATGCATAAAGTATTAATTTTTGTACAGAAAGAGGTTATCCTGAAAATCATTTGTACCCTCCCACTGGTAGGTCTAGATGATCTGAGAAGCCAAGATAAACTTTCTTATTATTTTTTTAATTGAATCACTGTGAGAACAGTTACAAAGCTTTCCAGTTTAAGCCTCGGTCATACAATGATCAAACACCCATCCCTTCACCAGTGCACACCCTCTATCATCAAGAACCCCAGTATACCCCCCATCTCACCCCTCCCCCTGCCTGTGTGGTAGATGATTTCCACTTTACTCTCTCTCCACTTTAATCACATTCAATATTTCAACAAAAGACCCTTATTATTATTTGGAATTTTCCCCAACATTCAGACCTGCCAAAAAGGCATCACTAGACAATTTGCTTTCTATTGCCTGTTATGAAGAGCATATGATGTCGCACGGCTGCTTCTTAACCAGTCTGGAGGGATTTCTGCCAAAAGCCTCTGGGTTCTAAGATTGGTTTGTGTACATCTGGGAACATGGACGTTTAGGAGCCAGAGAAGGCGCAAGATGAACTTTTTGTCCCCCAAACCTTTTCTTTAGTTCAAGCCATCATGACCCTCCCTTTCTCCTTCCCTCCCTCCTCCCTCCCTTCCTTCCGTCCTTTCTCCCTTCCTCCCTCCCTTCCTTCCTCCCTTCTTCCCTCCCTCCCTCCCTCCCTCCCTTCCTCCCTCCTTCCCTCCCTCCCTCCCTCCCTTCGTCCCTCCCTCCCTCCCTCCCTCCCTCCCTCCCTCCCTCCCTCCCTCCCTCCCTCCCTTCCTTCCTTCCTTCCTTCCTTCCTTCCTTCCTTCCTTCCTTCCTTCCTCCCTCCCTTTCCCTCCCTTCCTTCCTCTCTCCCTCCCTCTCTTCCTCCCTCTCTCCTTCCCTCCCTCCCTCCCTCCCTCCCTTCCTTCCTCTCTCCCTCCCTTCCTCTCTCCCTCCCTTCCTCCCTCCCTCCCTCCCTTTCTCCCTCCCTTCCTTCCTTCCTTCCTTCCTTCCTTCCTTCCTTCCTTCCTTCCTTCCTTCCTTCCTTCCTTCCTTCCTTCCTTCCTTCCTTCCTTCCTTCCTTCCTTCCTTCCTTATTTCTTTCTTCTTTTTTCCTATTTGTATTTTTCTATTTCTTTAAGACCTCTTACATATAATACTGTTAATAATAGCGTTTCAGATAGTCAATGTTCCAGTCCCACACTACCATTAGAGTAATGACATCCCTCCACTGTCTCAAGATCCTGTCATACCTTCCCCCACCATTGATATTTCATCAGGTCTTATTACCCTTTACCTCTTCCTATAGCTAGTCATTATTTAAATACTCACATTTGACCTGTTGTCATTTAGTTAAAAGCATCCAAATGTTTCAGCTGTTTTTCAGACATATGCTTGTTGCTGCTGTAGGCTAGAATATATTATCATTTATCAGCATAGAGCTCGGTGTTTAAGCATTCAAGCCTCAACTCAAATATCTTTCAACCATACAACTACCCCACTACCTATGCTAGCTATTCTCCATTCCATAGCCTGCTTTATTTTCAGTGTAGCTTCCACTATCTGCAATAATCTTAATCTAAATTTTCATATATTTTTCTGTGCAGGGAAGTTTAACTTTACAAGAAGGAAGACATCTCTTGTGACCTTTTTTTAACCTCTGTACTCTTTATACTAAAATATTTCTTTACATAATATGACACATGATCATGTTTGTTATAAAAATAAGTTATATGTGTTTAAAGTAACTGTTCTTAAATTATCCTCCTAGTTTTTTTCTTGGGATATAAAATTAATTATTCAATAGCTTTTATACCATTGATGGAACTATTTAAAGAATTGATAGATATCATTAATAGTTGCCAGTTGAATTTCCTCCTACAGGAACAGTATATTTTAAGAGGAAATTTAGAAAGGAACATGGGATTACCACCTATGCTACCTGTGACTCTATAATTAAAAACTCTTTTAAGTTTTTCTTTATGTTAAACTTATTTTCTTTCTAACAGTTACAGACAAGTGGATAACAAGACTGTGTTAAATTAGATACTATGTATGAGAAAATACGAGGGAATAAGAAAAGTTAATGGAATTTCAATGTTTTGCCCTATAATTATTGTTTACAAATAGATAATCCCTATTAATATTTTCTGTACAAATTCTGGAGTTAAAGTGTGTTTGTTTTTTCTGGGTTCTATATCAAATTGCTACAATGAGGTGTCTTACAGAATAGAAGTATTTTCCCAAATTGCTCTTGAGGCCAGAAATATAAAATCCAGAGGCAGGCAGAATTCATACTCTAGATGCTATAGAAGTAATCTTTTCTGTGTTTTCCAGCTCTGGTAGCCATTGACATTCTGATCTGTGACTTCAATACTATACTCTATTGTCAGATTAACATCTCCTATATGTAAGTCTAATATTTTTACATTAAAAAAATTGATTTATCATTGGGTCATAATGTGTAATATAATATAATGAGGTGGTTGGTTTTATAACTTCACACCTTCATATATTTCCAATAGTCACCATTCCCATCACCAAAGTTCCAATGCCATCAGACCATGAAAATGATCCTGCTAATCATTCCTAACATTTCTTCTGCCTCCAGTATCCACCATAATTCAGGCCAAGTGAAAAGATATTGTATTTGTCTTGTTTTGTTTTGGACAGACTGTCTTCTTGGAAGCAGAAATGTGATGACATTTAGGAGTTATTTTTCTATACTCATATAACACATGATAATCCCTTCAGATTCTTAATTTCCTCTGCATAACTTTACCATATGAGACACCATGTCACAGCTCTACCTGCTGTGCTATCACTACAGCCCCTAATCCAGACTTTTTGGAACAATATGGACAGTCCTTAAAAACTAGAAATTGAGCTCACATTTTACCCAGCAATACCACTTCTGGGAATATACCTGGGGTCCAAAAACAGAAGAAAAACCACCTGCATGTCTATGATCATTATAGCACTACTCACAACAGCCAGAATCTGGATGTCCTAAAACAAACAAATATGTAAAGAAGCTATGGTGCATGTACACAATGGGATGCTACACAGCTCTAAGAAAAAATTAAGTCATGAAATTTGCCTATAAATGGATGGACATGGAGAGTACCATGCTGAGTGAAATGAGTCAGAAGGAGAGGGTCAGATGTAGAATGACTGCATTTATTTGTGGGATATATAAAAAGTGTAGTATGAAACTAATAGCCAAGAACAGGGAAAATGGGTCAAGATCTGACATTTTTGAAAGCTATAATTTAGTTTATTATTAGAGCCAGAAGATATCTAAATTTCCTTCCTGAGAGGAATGTTTTATAATGGTCTTTTGAGATATGAACTGAGCATAGCATGGTATTGCTGTCAAGGCATACATTTTATTTGGTCATGTTAATTTCTGGGGCCTTCAACTGACCATCTTCCCCTCATGAAAGCATATGTGTAAGACAGTTTCAAACACTCATGAGCAAATGCCATTTTCTGAAATGAATTGCCAACATCTCCTGTGATCAATAGTGTTCTCCCCAAAGCAACATTTCTCTATATGTTTCTTATGTGATCTTTTCAAAATCCCACTCTTTGGGTTTGAACCAGCTAATTCATTCTTAGTCGAAGCAACTGCATAACACGCTATTAAAGGCTTGAGTGTAAGTTTGATCCTTTTCTTTGCTTGCAGCCTGAGTTTTCTTCCATATAACTCCCTGATGTATCCCATGCTCTTCCTCTGGAATCTATGCACCACAAGTGTCTACATTTTATTTTTTCCTATGATATCACACTGTAACACCACTCACTTTCCTGAACCCTGTGTTCAATTCAGAAATAATTTAACAAAGAAAATAGCATGATCTTTTATGCTTCTGTTTGAGATTTCCAAAATGAGAGTGCTTGATACAAGACAACCTGGAACAAGCATGGACTAACGTTTTGCCCCCTTATGCTAGAAGTCATTTCTCAGAAAAGATTCCCCCCATAACTCTAAGGTTCCAGATCTCTCTGAACACAAAATGTTATCCTCAACCACGTTTTCTGGTATCTCTATCATTTATTAAGGGTCTGGCATCATAATGTCTCTTCCCTTTAAAAATGATAAAATTTAATTGCTTATATTTATTCATTTTTTAACAAAATAGCTGATGAAATGTTCTGGTCTTTTTCTAGAGTATACCATCAGATGCTTATAATCTTCTAGAAATATATCCACAAGAATCTCATCCGTAAATAGCACATCAGAGCAAGTTGAACATCTTTTAAGGAGTATGAATTTTGAAGAATCCAATGTGAATTATTACCCATCTTCTGTAGCATTTTTTTCTTTTGTAATATAGAACCATTGTTGTTTCTCATAACTGCTATATCTTATCTATTTAGCATAATTTTATTAGAGCCCGGCCAAGCAACTGAGAGTATCCCGCCCATGTGGCAGAGCCTGGCAAGCTACCTGTGGCGTATTTGATATGTAAAAAAAAACAGTAACAAGTCTCACAATGGAGGCATTACTGGTGCCTGCTCGAGCAAAATTCGATGAACAATGGGATGGCAATGCTTGTGCATTGTGTGGAAGTAACTCCTGTTCCTGGAGGTCTCTGAAGAACCATGTTGTACTAGGGGTCAAATCTTAGGTTCCTTCATGCAAAATATATACTGTCTTAGAGGCCCCTGAAACATAACTAAGTGCTCAGTTCTTCCTTATGTCACGACTACTCCTTCAGTTTTCCTACCTCATTCCCAGAGATCCATTGCATAATACTATATCTATTTTATTTAGGATTTTGGGTCATATCTAGTAATTATCAGGGTTTACACCTGACTCTGTGCTCAGGGATCACTCCTACAGGGGTTCAGGAGACAATATATAATGCTGGCAAAATTGAACCCAGTTTAGTACATGCAACATAAAGAGACTAAATGTATTATCTCTTTGCATCCAATTAAAGCTACTTTCTGACCTTCCCTTTTAGGTACTTTCTTCTTTCTGCATTGCATTCACCTGGTCAAGTGTATGTCTTGAGATACTCATTTGAGATTAGGAAGAATCCACTTGAAACCCAGAAGTTCTTCATCTAGACAATTAAAGTATCTATGATCCTCTGCTTGTTTGTAAACTTGGCTTGCTACAATCTGTACATGTGTATTTTAGCAGATGTTTGACATCATTTGTCTCCCAGCACAGACAGTATTCACCTTGATTTTTGGAGAGACGTGGGCTTGGGTTGGAAACTGCCATCCAAATTTGTGCTGCAAGAGGCAATTTCCCTGCAGTCTCATACTGCTGTTCCTAAGGATGACTCAAATCCTAGAGACACGTGTGGGAGGAAACATGACAGTTTAATTTAAATAGTTCTGTTGGTGCACTAAGTTCTGAAAGACGCATTCTCTGCTCTGCCCGCAAGTTCTTGCGGTGCTGCCTATCAGTCTCGATTATAGTTGGACAAAGAGGACAAAAGATAGCATGAATTCTAAATAGCATGCAGTACCAAGATCACAGTGGCTACGAGCTTGGCTTCTGGAAGGCAACTGTCTCAGTTTTAATTTTGATTTTTACATTGGTTTAGCTGTATGGACTGGGAGAGTAGATTTAACTTCACAGAACTTCAATTTCCTCCTTGTACATTTGGAATGACCCACTGTAGCACCAATCTTCAAGAGTCATTGTGAGAAGTAAATAATATCTCTCAAATAAAAAAATATAAGAGCACTACAGCAAAGTAAAATTTTAATAATAACTTTAGATAGGATAAGAATTAGTGAAAGAGGAGCAAGAGTTCAAAGAATTATGAGGAAAGAGATGTTTATGGAATCTAAATGTCCCAATACATACAGACACATAATTACCCCTTAAACATAGCAATACAGGATGATAAATTGGTAAACATAAGCCAAATCCAAGAGCCATAAAGGAAGGAATACTTCATTAGAGGCTGAGGATGGAAGCAAAGAATATTACATAAGGAAAGAGTCAACTTTATTGAGATCTAGAAAGAGAACCATATGTAAACAGAAGGATTCAAGTGCCATTCTAAGCAAAGACCAAGTTTATACCCCTTTTCTTAAGATTAGAAAGCCAGAATTTAGGATTATTACTACATCATTTGAAGAAGTTTAGAATTCTACTACCTCATTTGAAGACCTTTTCAGCTTAAAAGTAAGGAAACACTGTTCACAGATGGTTATAGACACAATGAGCTAATGACAGAATCAACATAACATTTGTTGGATATTTACTATGCAATATATACTGAACCAAGAAACTACTTCTTAACCCTACAATTCAGTTTCAGGAGAGGAGGTAACTCTCTCCATTCTACAGCTTAGAAAACAGAAACTCAATATGGTATGAAACTTAAATTTCCCATAGCTGATGGAATGTGGAAGTCAACCAACATTCAAATGGCTATAATATGTTTGTGTGTGTGTGTGTGTGTGTGTGTGTGTGTGTGTGTGTGTGGTCATGCTACCTATTATTAGAGGCTGGATTCACCTTTTTCTATAGATTCAACACATTCTGGATTCCTGTGAGTAATTAACTCTATACCTCTGTCTATTTCCAGATCATAGCACCTATAAAATTTTTTGTAATGCATATCAAGAACACCAGATGAAACTTCCCTTGGTCTCTGACATCCCCAAAACCCCAACTAAGTCTTCTTTAGGCTATGGAAACCTGTGTCTAATATACCTCTGACCTTGGTACATATGCATGTTCTAACTTGGGGATAGAGAAGAAAAAGACATGAAAAATTGTCAGCTTCTTCTTCCCTTGTCACTTTTTTGGCACTGAGAGCTTCTCCACAAGTGTTTGCTCAGAAGCCTCGAGCAATGCTCCTTTTGCCACGTGAGTGACAGCTCTCCACAGAACACATTTCAGGAAAGGAGCATTCTCCACAGCACAGTTCCATATTTTGACTGTGCCATGAAATACCATATGTATTTATATCACACCAGAGGTAATGTTTAAAAGAAAAACCATTTAAGTCAGTTTTCACAGAATTCCAAATGATGGAGAAAAATCACTTGCTTTCTCCCATCGGGTTAGGAAAGTCGTCTTCTTATTGCTCATCTGTTATCAAGGGCATCTGGTAGTTTTTATTCTTGTGACGAGGATCCTTGTGGATGTGCAAAATGTTTGCAACACATCTGGTTAGAGCAATCATTTGTGTATAGCTAGAATCAGAATGTGTAACATTTTCCTTTCTGGCTGCACAAACTTAACATCCCTCGCACCTTTAGTTTGAGCATAATTAATATCGGTATCTATTGCTTCTGGAGATTGTTTCAAGATCTCCCTACACCTCAGAATCAGCCTTTTCTTTGGGATACAACTCTTTGTTTTTAACATTTATCGTCACTTTAAACTCATCTTTATCTTTTGGATTTTCTTTATCGCCAAGCTGGGGAGTTTGGGATTTTGCTCTGTTCTGACCCTGAGACATTAACAGACACATTATAATCCATGCACTTCCTTAACGATCAAGGTTCCTTGAGATTTTCTGCTTATGCGCATGCGGAGATCAGTTTCAGTTGAGAAAATTGAGACTCAGGAAAGTTAACAAACTTGCGAAGGTAGAGACAGAGGGGACAGAACAATTTCAGTATTGGCAGCTTGGTAGAAATTGTGGGAGTGAAGTGGGCTGATTCTCTATATACCACAGCTTCTGACTCAAAGGAAAAGACAATTTAACTTTTGTGCGTGTTATAATTTGTAAAGGGCTTACTCCTTCCACCCTGATTTCTTTATGCTTTGAATGTGGAGAAGTGGATTTTATATTTCTATCTTTGGGGAACTGGAGCGATAGCACAGCAAGTAAGATGTTTGCCTTGCATGAGACTGACCGGGGTTTGATTTTTTTGTCCCTCTACCAAGAGTATCGCGCCCGCACGGCAGATCCTGGCAAGCTACCTGTGGTGTATTTGATTTGCCAAAAAACTGTAATGGCAAGTCTCACAATGGAGAGGTTATTGGTGCCTGCTCAAACAAATCAATGAACAACAGGATGACAATGTTGCAGTGCTGCATCTTTGGGGGTTCGATAAGAGTACTTTATCCACCTTAATGAAGCTATAACAATGCTTGAACCCCCCTCCTGGCTATAGATAGTCTCAAAACACACCGACATTTTAAAAGCACTATGGAATTGTTTAAAACATTAGTTTTAGCTCTTAGGAAGAGGGTCTGTTTTCTAAGTCAAGAGACTTCAGGCAATTCAGATCTGATTACTGAGACCATCTTACAGAAAATTCAAGTTACAGCAGAGGTGAGAAGACTATTCTCAGGTTCAGGGAGATACCCAAAGGGTGGAAACACATGCTTTGTATGCAGGAGGCCCACATTTGATCAATAGAACCACACAGGCTAATACACACTGAGCTGTGAGTAGCCCCTGAGCACTGTGGGTGCGTCCCCCAAAGCCCAAACAAGAGAGTATAGTGATAACCAAGAGATTTAAAGGAACTGATGACCTGAAGGGACTGATCATAAGGAACATTTCGCTAGGATACTTAATGATGAAGAGAATGAAGAAATCCTCAGTATTCTTGTCCAAAACACTGGCAAATGTAACATAGGCATTGATAAGTAACATGTCAAAAGAGTAAACATCTGTGAATTTGATCTCTAACTTATTAGATAGAATATGGCTATAGAAATAATATGTTGATATCCCAAACCAGTTCAGGATTGCCAAGTGAAAAGAGTTCTAGCACAGAGGAAAGAAATACTATCTGTTTGAAAGTTATTTCCCAAACACTTTCTGAGTGAAAAGGAAGAAATAGAAAGAAGTTTACAGGAACATAAGCCATTGCTCTGTGCCGTATGTGTATCCCAGGAGGCCCTGTGGAACATGGAAGGCAGGTATGAGGTGAAAAATAGATTCATTATCACCTGCTGCTTTAAACTAAAAGGCTGTAAAACTGTTATATTTTCTACACGCTATGGAAAGTTTCTCTTTTCACATGGTTCTTCATCCCTGTGGGAATAGAATAACATTGGCAAATATATTTTCTGGTTAGGAAATTTATTTCCCCATGTTCGCAGTGAATCCACACACAAAAGCAACACATATGCATCCATATGCACTCAGTGTTTCTTGATCACTTCTGTAGATTTCCTGTTTTATTTTAAAGGACACTTTCTAATCCATAGACTCTAATCTCTCAGCAAACTGGATTCAAGGAGAGAGAGAATACAGAACTTCCATATCTCTCTCAATCTTAAATTGTTAGAAGTGGGAATATGTCAAAGATGAGTGCTCTTTAGAATAAGACCTAATCAGGGGCTGGAGTGATAGCACAGCATGTAGGGCGTTTGCCTTGCACGCGGCCTACCCGGGTTCGAATCCCAGCATCCCATATGGTTCCCTGAGCACCGCCAGGGGTAATTCCTGAGTGCATGAGCCAGGAGTGACCCCTGTGCATTGCCGGGTGTGACCTAAAAAGCAAAAAAAAAAAAAAAAGAAAAAAGAAAAAAAAAGAATAAGACCTAATCATGTGGTAGTGAAGGAATAAGACTTGGCCAATGGCAAAAGACCCTGAGAATTGTTCTACAGAACTGATCAAGAGTGTGAGAGAACTCGAGGGAAGGGGACTTTGAGATACTGGTGGAAGGACCCTGACTCTTTAATGGTGGATGCAGTGTTGGAACATTGCTTAAATAAAATTTATTTATGAGTATTTTATAAATCATGGAGCCTAAATTTAAAAAAATGGGGAAAAATAACTGTGGGACCCCACTCCTCACCCTAGCTTTAATATGAGGAGTACAAAGGAGCCCTGAGCCCTCAAAGTTCCTAGAAATATCTCTGAGCATCTCTTTATATCTTATACTTTAAATTTTCAAAATTCTTGTGAATTCTCTAGTATGTTACGACTTCGCTCTTGAAACTGTTCTAATCACGAATCATGAATCACGAAAACCCGTTGATCGTTGAGTTACTCGAGTGGTCTCAGTGACCTCTACATTCGTCCTATCCCTGAGATTTTAGAAGCCTCTCTCCTCTCGGCCTTCCCAACGATACCGCATTGGAGGCTCTTTCAGGGGTTAGGGGAATGAGATTCAGCTGGTTACTGGTTTTAGCATATGGATACACCATGGGAAGCTTGCAAGGCTTCCTCCCCTGGGCAGGAAGCTCTCAGTAGCTTGCTAGTTTCTCCCATAGGGAAAAGTATGTTATAAGATATCGCTTCTGGGAGTTTGCTTTTAAGTCTCTGGATGTTGGCTGTTGATGGAATTACACACACCTGGGTTCCTCTGTCGGTATATTCATGCGTGAGGCTTGTCCGAACTCGCGAAGAGGGTCTTGAGCATGGCTGTGGCTAGGTTTCTGGTGGTCTTTGGCCGCCGGGAGCTGTGCTCGGGGTGGGGAGAGAAGCTGGAGCCCATCCCCTCTGAGGAGCCCTGGGGAATACAGCCAGGCATGTGGGCAAGAGACTCTGTTCTAATATGTTCTCCAAAATTAACAGTGTATCATCAGCCAAACTCCCCATGTTCTCACATTGTTCTCTGTTTCTTTTTCTTTATGCCCTGAAAGAAACCAAATTTTGCTCTGAGATGCTGATTTTCCTTTGCCTGCCTCCTCCCAAGAGAAGCTAATTTTTCTACCACAGTTCTCAAAACACCAGTCTTGGAGGCGGGAAAGTTCTTGTTCTCTCCCCATTTACACTACCAGATCTTTCCCCTAAAAGCCCAGCTTGAAATTTCATTTCATAATATTTTGTCATCTACTTACCACCCCTACTTAACACCCAAATTCAAATTGTAACCAAGGACTATTAATAACAATCTTAGAGCTATTTTTCCATGATAGGCAAGTTATTTAAATTTGGGTGTACTTTTTTAATTTTAATTTGACCTTAAAGTTAATTTTTAGAAATAGTATGTATGTATATATATATGTATATATATGTTAGTGTCTTTATATTAATTTAGCTAAAAAGGTGCAAATGCCATTGGAACCATCATATTTTAGTGATTGTCCCTAGCAGAGTGGTGGGGGGAAGGAGGCTTGGGTCACTCCCCGAGATGCTCAGATTGCCAGTGTGGGATGAAGGTGACCAGATGACTGGTTTGCTGACTCTTCCTGATTATGAGGTGCCAGGAATTACACTCAGGGCTTTGCACCTGCTAGGAACATGCTCTATCCCTTGAGTCTTCAAGCCCCTGGGCCTTCAACCCTTTTTGGATTTCTAATATATGAGAACCAGTATATTACAATTATTTTATCTCCCTTTTTAGATCACTCCCTCTCTGTCATTACACCCTCCTGGGATATCTGTTCTTTGATCCTACTACCATTTACTGTAGGTCTCCCTTTCGGTGTTCACTCCCATTTCAATGCCATGGACAGCGATATTTTACAAATACTGTGATATCAGTTTTTAATTGCCTTGCTCTTCCTTACCAAATTCTTGATCAATGCAAATCCTTTGTAAATCTAATTCCACCCATACCCACTTGCTATATCTAATCAACTGACTGCTCCTAGAACAGAAATTCTTAATCACATTGCACAGTCTTATTTTAAATTCATGAACAAGGGCCAGAGAGACACTACAACAGGAAGAACGATTGCCTTTCATGCAGCTGACCTGAGTTCAATCCCAAGAACCTCATAGGTTTCCTTGAGTCCACCAAGAATGATGGCTGAGCACAGAACTAGGAGTAAAACCTAAGAACCACTGGGTGTGGTTCCAAAAAAAAGTTAAAAATAAATAAATTAATGAAAATATACTTTAAGGGGCTGGAGGATAGCACAGCGGGTATGGCGTTTGTCTTGCATGCGGCCAACCCAGGTTTCATCCCCAGTACCCCATATGATCCCCCAGGTACTGCCAGGAGTAATTCCTGAGTGCAGAACCAGGAGTCAACCCTGAGCATCACGGGTGTGACCCAAAAAGCAAAAGAAAAAAAATTGAAAAAGAAAAGAAACTTTAAGTGGCCCTTAAAATTATTCAATAAGCTTCCTACATAGCACTAACTATCCACTCTCTGATTCTTTTACTTCAACACTCTGCTGGTGACTTTGCCTCTGAAATAGCTGAAAAAGTAATCCTATGGACTCAACCAAAATAAGTTTCTCATTACCGTAATTGCAGTATTTACACTTTTCATTAAAATCAAGCATTCTTTTTGGATGCTAGCCCATGTCTTGCTTAATTTTCAAAAAAAAAGAAGTCACTCAAGAAATTTCTTTTTTTTTCCAGGTTTTTTTTTTAAGTTTTATTAGTGAATCACCATGGGATATAGTCACAGATTTACAAACTTTCGTGCTTGTATTTCAGTCATACAATGATCGAGTACCCATCTCTCCACCAGTGCCCATTCTCCACCACCAATGGTCCCAGTATCCCTTCCACAACCAAGCCCCCTCCCCCCACCCCACCTCTATGGCAGGGCATTCCCTTTTGTTCTCTCTTTCCTTTTGGGTGTTGTAGTTTGCTCTAGAGGCACTGAGTGGCCATTGTGTTCAATCTATAGTCTACATTCGGTTGGCAACTCCCAACCCGAGCTGGTTCTCCAAATAACCTATATTTGGTGTTTCCTTCTCTATCTGAGCTGCCTTTTCCCCCAGCATTTGATGCCGGCTTCCAAGCCATGGAGTAAACCTCCTGGTCCTGATTTCTACTGTTCTTGGGTGTTAGTCTCTCATTCTATTACTTTATATTCCACAGATGAATGGAATCTGTGGAATATAAGATTGCAATCTTTGTGTGTCTCTCCCTCTCTTTCTGACTCATTTCACTTAACATAATACTTTCCATGTTAATCCATTTATATGCAAATTTCATGGGTTTGTCTTTTCTAACTGATGTACCAAAGTTTCTTTACCCAGTCATCTTTTCTTGGGATCTCAAGATTCAAGAAATTTCTTTTTTTTTTTAAAAAAAAAGGAAATTTCTTTTCCCCTAAATGTGATGAAGCAAAAGAACAGCGGCCAGGGCGTTTGCCTTGCATGGGGCCGACACAGTTTAGATTCCTCCATCCCTCTCAGAGAGCCCGGCAAGGTCTTGAGAATATTATCCTGCCTGCATGACAGAGCCTGGCAAGCTACCTGTGGCATATTCAATATGCCAAAAACAGTAACAACAGGTCTCACAATGGAAACTTTACTGGTGCCTGCTCGAGCAAATCGATGAACAATGGACGATAGTGCTACCAAACTGTTATATAAAATGTTATATAACAGATATATATATATATATATATATATATATATAAGCAAACGTCCTTTTTTTAACTTTAAAATAAAACACCTTATCACCAAATTTCACATATTTTCTGTTCTTCCTTTTGCAGCCTGCCTCTATAGGAAGAATTGGCTTTTCTCTTTGCTTTTGATGCCCCTTTCCTTTTCTCTTTCAAACCCACTACATTGTTTCTGCCCTCCAATGGCAGTGTTCTTATAGAGGTTGCTATCATCCTAAAGCCAATGGATAGTTCTCAATCTTCCTTAAATTTCACTTACACATGATGGTCATTCCCTGTACTGTGAAACACTTAAATCCGGCTTTTAGAATATTTTCTTCTCGGTTTTGTGTGTATGTGTGTGGGTGGAGGTGGGGGGGATTGCAGACGGAGCCACTCTTAGAATGTTACTCCCATGGGTGCTTGGGAACCACGTGGTACCAAGAATAAAACCAAAACCAAATTTGATGTATGCAAGGCAAGCACATTAACCCCGGTACTATCTCTCCGCACCTTCAGAATATTATTCATGGATTTACTCCTATTTCATGTCTTATTCCTTCTCAATTCTTTTTTGCAACTTTCTCTTTCTCTCTCTCTCTCTTTCTCTCCTGAATCTCTTACAGTTTCTCTGTCCCAGACATTGTTTTTAGTCCTGCTACCTTCTCCATCCGCATGTGCTCTCTGGATAGATGACTATATTCTATGTCCACTAATGCTATAATCTATCACTTCTACATAACCAGATCAGGAACTGGTATTCAGTTATAATGGCGTTATAATTCAGGTATAATGGCGCGCTCAACAGAAAAAAAATCGGGATATGTAATGGACATCTTAGTTTAACATGCTCCAGATGGAACTCCTGATATCTTTCCCAAGTTCTTTTCTATCAGCAGGCTTCATTAACTCGATTAGAAAAGTTCTGCACCTCAAACAGAAGTCAATTCAAAGTGGATCAAAGACCTTGAGATCTGACCAGAAACGATAAAGTACATTGAGGAAAATATAGGCAGAACACTTCAAGATTTGCTTTGACCTCAAAGGTGACCTGAAAGGTATCTTCACTGATCTGATACCACCGGCAATGGCAATAAAATAGAAAATAAACAACTGTGACTACATAAAATTCATGAGCTTCTGCATGGAAAAAACAAACAAACAAACGAACAAAAATCCATGGGCTAAAACTAAAAGACAGATAACTGAATGAGAAGATGTGTTTTCATTCAACACGTTAGATAAAAGTTTGATATCCAGGATATAAATGTACTTACAAAGATAAGCTCTGTCATACAATGGAGAGTGCATTAGACTACCAAAGTACTCACAAAGGTCAATAAAAATATTTTAAAATACCTTTAAAAATTTGCAGAGGAAATGAATAGATACTTCTCCAAGGAATACAGGCAGTGACTAGCCAGTAGGCAAATGGAAAAATGCTCAGCATCACTTTTCAACAGAGAAATCCAAATCAAGACGACAATGAGGGGCTGGAGCGATAGCACAACAGGGAGGGCGTTTGCCTTGCATGTGGCCGACCTGGGTTCGATTCCCAGCCTCCCATATGGTCCCCTGAGCACCACCAGGGGTAATTCCTGAGTGCAGAGCCAGGAGTAACCCCTGTGCATCGCCGGGTGTGACCCAAAAAGAAAAAAAAAAGATGACAATGAGATACCATCTTACACCAATAAGAATGGCACACATTAAAAATAGTGGAACTATCTGTGTTGCTGGGAATGTGGTGAGAAAGCAACTGTTGGTGTGAACGTTGTCTGATACAGTATTATAGAAAACGTTCTCAGTAAACTTAAATTTGAAATGCCATCACTGTCATCATAACTGTCATCACTGTCATCCCATTTATCATTGATTTGCTCAAGCGGGCACCAGTAATGTCTCCATTTGTCCTAGCCCTGAGGTTTTAGCAGCCTCTATTTACTCGTTCTTCCCAGCAGTGTCGCATAAGAGGCTCTTTCAGGGTAAGGGGAATGAGACCCATTATTGTTACTGTATTTGGCATATTGAATACACCACAGAGAGCTTGCCAGGCTCTGCCATTCGGGACAGGATGCTCTCGGTACCTTGCCAGGTTTTCCGAGAGGGAAAACTAGGCTATAAGAGGTCACACGGCCACGACCTGGGTTCCTCTGCCGATTTCTTCATGCGTGAGGCTCCTCCAAGTGTGTGGAGAGTGTCCTTGAGTATGGCTGTGGCTGGGTTCAGTAAGTCTTTGGCTGCCGGAGCTCTGCTCCGGGCGGGGAGGGAAACTCAACCCGCCCCCCTTCAAGGGTCCCTGGTGAAGACAGCCAGGTGCGGGGGCAAGAGACTCTGCCATATGACCTAGCAATTCTATTTTTGAGCATCAACCCTAGGAAATAACAACATTGTCTCAAACGCATATCCCCACATCCATTGCCACCTTATTGTAAGTTTATCTACTGTTCCAGGAATAATCCTTACTACCATCTGCTGTGGTCAAAAATAAAAAGAAAAGCAAAGTTCTAGTTTCTGATTGATAATTCAGATAGCTCTGGATTCTAATGTTTTCCCTCTCAAGCTCTGTACCTTATCTTCATGGAACTTCTATTTGTTCTGTTTTGTCTCACAGTGTATCTAGAATTACCCACTGCCAATCTTTTCATGTTCCTCCTTTTCTGTTTTGGTCAAACACTCTATTCTCATTTTGGTCATATATGCTGTTCTCACATAGCTTAAATGATTGATTCTAAATAAGTAAAAAAATAGCATTACTTTGTCCAAATATTTCATGTTATAAAATATAAGATGGCTTCCGTCTTATACAGAGTAAAATTCAATTGTCTTGCAACAGCCTACAGAGCGTTTTAATTTTCAGAACTCAACTTTCACTATTCACCCCACTCCACTCATTCTCCAGACTTATCTTTCTTGCCTGTGGTGTATTTAAAGAGACTAGACTCACTCCTGCTTCATGTTATCTGGCAGGATATATTTTCTTTCTTTGTAAGTCTTCTTCCTCCAGTATTTCATCTGCCAAACTCTCTTACTCTCCAGATATTTAGGTAAATGTCACTTTTGCAGTTTGGTTTGTACCTACCTCTGATTTAAAATTATATTCAACAATTCCTCACTACTACTATTCCATGGCACTTTACCCTCCTTTATATTTCTGCACCCTTATGGCATTTACCACTTGCTGGTGTAAAAATGTTCAATTGTTAAAAATTGTGTGAATATGGGCAGTTTATCTCTCTTTATAATGTTGGCATTATAAAGGTAGACTTTTAAAAAAATATAGTACAATTTGTGAGATTACAGAACACATAATAAGCTCTCAAAAATATCTATAGAATTACTGATTAAGAAAGTAGATACAAGTGCCAGTAGGATTTCCCCATAGTTGAAAGACTGCTACATGAGCTCAGGGGAGAAGGCAGATGGAATAGAAAAGGGATCACTAAGAAATTGATGGCTTGAGGAAACAGTCGGGATGGGAGATGTGTGCCAAAAGTAGCTAATGGAACAAGCATGATGACCTCTCAGTGTCTGTGTTGCAAGCCAAGTTGCCCAAAAGTAGAGAGAGAGCATGGGGAATATTGTCCGCCATGGAGGCAGGGGGAGGTGGGAAGGGGGGGATAGCAGGGATATCAGTGGTAGGGAATGTGCACTGGTGGAGAGATGGGTGTTTGATCATTGTGTGATTGTAACCCAAACACGAAAGCTTGTAATTATCTCACAGTGATTCAATAAAAAAAAATAAGAAAAAATAGTAATTAATTAAATGCAGAGAAGACCAGGGTAATTTTAGCTTTGTTCCAAGTAATTTTATCTCTAGAAAGAGCATATAACCTTTGCATCCAAAAGGGTAGTTTTGGACCAAAGCAATAACACAGCAGGTTGCTTTTCCTTTCTCAGCAAAAACAATGCAGCAGGTTTTCCTTGCTTTCTAGGCAAGCAACCCTGGTTCAACCCTTGGCATCCAAAATGGCTCACCAAGCCCACCAGGAGTGATCTCTGAGCACCACTGGTTGTGGCCCCAAACCAAAATAAATAAATTATATTTTAAAATAAAAATGACTAAAGTCTGATTCCTCTATTACTATTAAAAGTATGGATTTGAAAAAAAGTAATTGAACTTTATTAGGAAAATTGCCACAGTGATGCCCGCCTCTTAGGCTTATTTTAATAAGGGGGTAAAGGAAAAGCGAATACTATTCACATAGCCTGGTACACAATCATTTTTCAATAGATGTTGACAATAGTTCTGTGTCTTTAAATTGCAGCTGCTTTCAGTTTTACATCTTTCTGCTTCCCTTGAGGGAAGTAGAAACTACCTGCGCTCTCCTGTGACACAACTCAGCATTTCCCAGGCATCTTGCTCTAAGGGTTGTTCATTGGATTGTGTGAATAGTGTGCCTGAATTTAATGGGTGACCACATTGCTTGCACCACACACATATACACACAGACAAACACAAAATCAATTGTCTTTATGTGATGTTTCTGTCTGATTAGCAGCAACAATTGTTTCTCTGTTTTCAAGCTCTGGTTCATATCAGAGTAATGTTTCTGCCGTGTACATTAGATGAAAATGAGATTGGGTTTCCTTTTTCTGACAGGCTGAGTACAAGCCTTTTAAAGGTAAGAGCAAAATACTCCTACGCAGGACCTGAGTACCATTTCTTTTAGATAGGTTGTCACAATACCAAGAGCATAAAACAGCTCCAGTAAACATCCAACTTTCTTTTTTTTCTCTCTAGCGTTGTGATATAGACCCAAAGGGGAAAACAATATATATATATATATTATATTGTATGTATATATTGTATATTGTGTATATATATACAATATAATATATTGTGTATTATATTGTACAATATAGTATATAATGTGTATTATATTGTATATATATGTATATATATATACAATATAATGCACACATTTCTGAGTAGTTAGGGAAGAGCTTCAAAATGGGAAAAGAGCCAAATTGAGAGACACTTGATAGGATTTCAAACAGAAAAAAATTAATTTGAAGTTTAAAGCTAATTCACATAGATCTGTTGAAAAGAAACAAAGGAGATAGTGATATTTTTGTTGCTTAGAAAAATTGAACAAGCCAGAAAACATCATTTAGATCCTGCTTTGTTCACATTAATGAGGAAAAACAACTGCAAATAAAATGAGAATTTGATAGACCATTGGTTTATATTTGATTCTCTGAGCTTGGTGAAGATAGTTTGATGAAAAATGGTTGGTTCCAGAGAGTGAAAATGTAAAGTTTTTTAAGAAATCTGTCTCAGGGAGGTTGGGGGGAAAGAAAAAAAATCAAGGAAATATGTAATTTTATCAAACAATAATATATCGAGTATAGTGAAATCAATTGAATTGTTTCAATTTTTTCATTGTGTTTAAGTGCGAAAATAGAATGTTGTAGTTTTATCTATATGTGGGGTGTGGGAGGGAGTGAGGATGTGGGTCTAGGTGGCAAGATTGGCTATACCTAGGATACTTAAGAGTTGCTTCTGGCTGTGCACATGGACCATTTTGTGCAGGGATGAAATTCAGCCCCCCCGTGCCCCTCACACACTCTGCATGTGCTCTAAACTTTGAACTGTTTCTCTGGACCAAATGTTGCTGTTTTAATTGTCTTATCCAATATAGTTTTCGAGACGAGGCAACCCCCATATCTGTAGACATTCAACCCACATTTTTTTTCTTTTTAAGTCACACCCGGTATTGCACGGGGGTTACTCCTGCCTCATGCACTCTGGAATTACTCCTGGAGGTGCTCGGGGGACCATATGGGATGCTGGGAATCGAACCTGGGTCACTGCGTGCAAGGCAAAGCCCTACCCACTGTGCTATTACTCCAGCCTTGACAGTCCACAATTTTACTCTATGAATACATCCTCTCTTTGGACTCAGAAGAGAAATGGGTCACATAATCAGTAACTTCTTAAACTAATTTTTAAAAGATTAAAAGGAAAATTACTCAAATTTAATGAGCTTCTGAAATATTTGACATGAAACATCAATGTTAAAGCTTAAAACCATAAGGAAATGAAACTTAGAATTACTGTTAGTATAGCTCGACTAGAATCCAGGTCTCTAAAGGTATGTCAGTTAGGGGCTGGAGCAATAGCACAGCGGGTAGGGCATTTGCCTTGCACGTGGCTGACCCAGGTTCGATTCCCAGCATCCCATATGGTCCCCTGAGCACTGCCAGGAATAATTCCTGAGTGCAGAGTCAGGAGTAACTCCTGTGCATCACCAGGTATGACCCAAAAAGCAAAATAAATAAATAAATGATTGCTCCAAATTGTCCATGTCTTTTTCAGCATTAAATTTAGTCATTTTCTTCATTTTTCTGTTATTCTGATAAATGCAATTTTATATCTCAATGTTATTTTGATATAGATTACTCTAATGGCTTATGTTAGAAAACTTTTCATGCCTTGCTTTGTTATCTCTTTTCTTGTTTGATAAAGAGCTCTTTTTTATTTCTTTTAATTTTATTTATTTATTGAATCACCGTGAGAGCAGTTACAAAGCTTTCAGGTTTAAGACTCAGTCATACAATAATGAAACATCCTTCCCTTCACCAGTGCACATTTCCCTCCACCCAAAACCCCAGTATACCCCTATCCCACACCCTCCCCCTACCTGTGTGGCAGATGATGTCCACATTACTCTCTCTCTATTTTGATTGCATTCAATATTTCAACACCGGCCCCACCATTGTTATTTGAGATTTGTCCCCAATACTTAGATCTGCCGAAAGGCAACATTAGACACTTTGTTTTCTATTGTTTACTATGAATAGCATATGATGTCATGTGGCCGCATTAGCAGATTTTGGAATTTTGGAATTTTAATAATTAAATCTGGAGGGATTTCTGACAAAAGCCACTGGGTTCCAAGATTTGTTTCTGAGTCCCTGGTATCATGGCCATTCAGCAACTCGATCAGGAGTCAGAGAGGCCATTCGTGGGCTGCAACTCGGGGTCTCGTTGGGGTGGGGAAGGAAAGAGCTGACTCCACCCTCATCCCGTGAGGCCCCGAGTGCCTCCTCACTGCAGGCCTAAACCTGTCTGTCTATTGGCCTCTGGAAGATGGTGGCCCTAGAGCTGACAGGGGAAAAAGGCAGTGGATCGGCATCTTTTCTCACCTGGGGTGGCCCAGGGGCTGAAAACCGAATTCAAACGCATGCATTTCTGCCAAAAGCCACTGGGTTCCGAGATTTGTTTCTGAGTCTCTGGGATCATGGCCATTCAGCAACTCCATCAGGAGTCAGAGGAGCTCTTTATTTTCACCCAATTTAAAATTAGGATGTTTATTTTTTCAAATAAATTATACATATATTCTCATACTCAATCCCCACGTCAACTAAAACAATATTCATTTGATTTCATAGGTATGGCAAACATTAACATAAAGTGTGTATGTATCTACAAAGAGTTCTTAAGTCTTTATTTTCAGGAATTCTCAGCTTGGCATCTCTGATAGTTATAACATCAAAGAAGCTATGCTTATGTCCCAGGGAGTACTAATGCAAGTCTCAGAAAGGGAGGTGTTCCCAGAAATGAACACCTGGGAAATTAGAACTCCTTTTTAATTTAGTACTTCAGTGAGAGTCTTACAAATGAAATGTGAATTTAAAATGTTCCTGATAGAAAAAAAAAAGAATGTTCCTTCTTATTGTTGAAATCTTTTCAAATGTTGCTTACTCTTTCTTGATTGAGAGTGATAGAAAGATGGAAAGCACCTATCACATCTTCCATTAATTTTCCAAATTTTTCCACATTGCTTTGAGGAAAGCCATAAGCAACATACAGTGAAACAAGTATATAATCTTACTAGACCTTTGCTTCATTCCTGCACTTTTGTTTTGTTTTAAAATGAGTTTATTAAAGAATGTTCTTAGGAAGTTAACAACAATGTTTGTTTTGTTATTTGAAAAAAGGTGCTTCTTCAATCTGCATCATAACAATTATAAGATGTTACAGAAGTACAGGCATCTTCCTAATAGGATTCTGATAGTCTAGCACAGTGTAGTGATTTCTTCGATGCTAGAATAAATAATAAAGTCTCTTCTGTGCTTCTCTCCAAATAGCAATGGATAATGAGGATGACATAAAAAAAAGCCATTGTATTTTCTATTCATTCTGTAGTATTGGATCTAGTATTTTTACCATCACAGGCTGCGATTTTCACTTTATCCACCTTAATAAGTTCTGTCACCTCTCTGAATTCAACATCATTCAATACAAAAGTCCACACATTGTAGAAAAATCTGTACATATTTAGAGAGCCCCTGAATTTGACTCTGTTCCTGGCCCTCTGAGCAGGGCTGAATTTATAGCCTTATCAAACTGGAGTAGGACTTGGAAGGCAAGTTGCGGGGTGATCTGCTGAGACTGTATGAGCTCATCAAGGCTCTCCTGAAGACTTTTTCCCAAAGTAGTATTTCTGTACACCTCATATGCTGTGGTTTAGGAGAAGTTGTTTTCCTTATTCAGGCTTGCTTTGATATCCTGTGGGGACGGCTCTCCACCGCCAAGTGCATGGAAGCTGGGCACCAGACACCGACGTTTATGACCTCCCCTCTGGCCGTCTATCCTTAAACTTTTTTAGGGAAAAAAAAATCTGAATGAGTACTTATACAAATTATATGAAAATTTGTTTTTTGTAGGTATCACTAAGAACATTGGACATTGCAAAGTAGGCCATGGTACTCTATCAATCTGACTAGCTACCTTGAGCTATTGAGCTATCTCTTATTTTTCTATCTGTGGCTCCCAAGAGGGTGTTAGAGTAGTAGCTCATACTATCAAAAGAGAATGCAGTGTCAAAAAAGATCTTACAATTCACCTGTCCAATTCATAGTAATTCACTTACTATAAATTATTGTTTTGAATCATAAAATGGGGGAGGGAAATGACAAGGAAATGTCTCTGCTCAAAAACTTTTATGGGAGCTGGAGCAATAGCACCAGGTAGGGCATTTACCTTGCATGCGGCTGACTCCAGCATCCCATATGGTTCCTTGAGCACCACCAGGAGTATGAGTGCATGAGCCAAGAGTAATCCCTGTGCATCACTGGGTGGGAACCCAAAAAGAAAAAAATCAAAAAACCAAAAAACTTCCATAATTATAATGTATACAGAGTAAAATCAATGCTTCTTATTAGAACTGCAATTTTGCCCACCCTATATTTTTGTGTCTGTTCAAACAATGTACTGCTGTACTCCTCCGTCTGAATAAATAGTAGCATGTATCCATATAGCTCTGCAATTGGTCTCTGTCTTCTTTTTTCTCAGTAGCATATCCAAATCCCTGACCACAAGGGTAAATTCTATAAGTTTTTACATTTTTTTAATATTTGTGTCCCATTTATGCTAGTATTCATCTTTCAAGTACCAAAAATAAGTCTTATATGGAGTACAATTTCAGTCATGATTTCTTCTTTGTCATGGTATAGATTTCTACTTGTGTAAAAGATCATAAGGAGTATTCTTTTAATGCTAAGATCTTTATCTATCAGGAAATTACTCAGATTACAAACAGGTAATCTATATTCTTTTCTCCTTTTCTCCTTTGTTAAATAATGTTTTCCCTAAATTTCAATGCCTCAAATCTCACCCAAAATTTTGACTAGAAACTAACACTGTCTCAGAAAGACAAAAGAAAAAAATATCTAATGTGGTGCTTCCTTTCCTATCACTAATTTGGGGGATAATATTTTAACTATCTTCATATGTTCTTGTAAAAATAAAGGCAAGGAATCCTGCTCTTGGAAAGCTAGTCAGCTGTAAACCAGACTCTCTGTAAAAGAAACTAGATTACCCAAAAATGATCAAGTATTTAAAACCTAGGCTAACAATTCCAGGTGGTATCAGATGTGAATGAGGAAGTCATCAGGTGATTGTGTCACTGTTATTAATGCATTCCATTAAAATGCCTTGAATAATAATGGCCCAGCACACATCCAACTGCAGTCAGAGCTTATCCCTGGTTCTGAAGTCAGAGGTTACTTCTGATGGCCTCAAAGGATGATACACCTGTAGGAGTGTCTCACTAACTCCTGAGAAACTCTTTTTGAGTCTTTTGAAAACATTAATTCATAGTTGTTTACAAGCCCTAGAAATTCTCTATATAAGCAAAAGTTTTTTTCCCCTTTAGAATAATATTTGGCTGTTGAGTAGAATATAATATCTGAAACTCAAATTTAAGTGGGATTTCTGTCTTAGTATTTGATAAATTTGACAACATTAGATTAAATCAGAATTAGTTACCATCATATTTAAAATGGAAAAATAAATGTGGATTCACAGGTTGTTTTGCTTGTAGCTCATCATACAAAATAGCCACTCACATTCCTTAGGTCATTACTCAAATGCTACTCTTTTAAAGGTACCCATTGAAAATTTATTTAATATTTTAACAGGGTCAGAGATATAGCTCAGACATAGAGCACTTACTGCATGTGAGATGTCCTGAGATTGATGCACAATACCCCCCCCACACACGTTTTAATCTAACACATTTTAACACCCCCACAAATCCCGCCTTTGAGGCCAACGCAGGTTCAATTCCTCCATCCCTCTCTGAAAGCTCGGCAAGCTACTGAGAGTATCCTGCCCGCATAGCAGAGCCTGGCAAGCTACCTGTGGCTTATTCGATATGCCAAAAAAAGTAACAGCAAGTCTCACAATAAAGACATTACTGGTGCCCACTTGAGCAAATCGATGAACAATGGGAAGACAGTGCTACAGCGTTACTATCAAATTTGCTGCTCATTTTAATATTTTATCTTCATATTATCTTTTTGTCCCACTGGGACCTTCCTATGAGTACAGGAAGTCTATTCTGTTTCATTGCTTTATCCTGAGGGTCTAAAATGTATGCAGCACATAGTAGGTATTCAATAAATAATTACTGCTTGACTGAATAGAGTCATCAGTGAATCTTTTCATTTTGCTGTAATAACTTGTCCTTGTTACATTGCAGAGAACATAAAGTACTTACTCCATAAATGTATTGATTCTGTGAGCCATTGAAGTTTTATGTGCAGGAAAGTCACAAGCTGATAGACATATTACCCAAACATTTTTTCTGATAACCCAAGGCCAGTGGCTTAGGGGATAAAACTGACAACAACCAGAATAGCAGGTAAGGGAAGAAAATAGATATGGGATATTAAAAAATATATAGAAAACTTGACATTTTTCGTGGCCTAACTAGCTGCAATTTTTGAAATGGTCAACTGGTCATTTGGCTACTCTGATACAAGTAGTGAAGTATTCTTTTGGAGATTTAATTAAAATACCTAAAGCATCTGTCAGTAGAAGAAACTGAGATTAAGAGTGATGTAAAGGATTAGATCAGTTCACAATCAAAATAAGCATCAAATTTAGAGTTCTTTTTCGTATCAGAACATATGACTAAGTCCTACAAGGAGGTCTGAAAGTAACTTTTCTCTACCCTTAGGCATAGTCACAAGTCTACATTTATGGAGTCCTTATCCATAAAATGGGATAATGCCACAATTTGCCTCCTAGGGGTTATTAAAGAGATTTATTGGTCCAGTGTGCTAAGAATATTGGAGAGAAAAAGCACAAAGCTGCTTAGTCACAAGTCATCACTTTGCATAATCTAACACCTACAGTCCACAAGTTCTCGTCATTTTTCTATGCTTATTTTGATGAAAGAGCAGTGAGCCCAATCCTTTTTTCCATCTTCTAGCAAAAGATGTATGAAAAACTTAGTATTATTACCTGAAGCTTATCTTTTTGCCTCCTTCAACGACTGAAATCATTTTATACATATATATGTAATTATATATACATATGATGCATTTATCCAACATACAGTAATTTCTTTGGGTTCTCTATTTGATTTACAATTTTCAGTCAGTATTATAAATGTTTCTGTCACTTTTCTATAATAGAAAATCTCTTTGGGAACATTCCTTGTTGCTAAGGTTTCCTACTGACTCAGGCCTCCCTTATTTGTGTGTTGGCTTCATTCTCTTAATGCTCAAAATTTAACAGAACTTAATCCCTAAAATGCACAAGGCTACTACAAAATGTGCTATCCAAAACTGTGAAGAGGCAAGAAGAAGAGTTTGCAATTGTATGGTTAGTCAACAGCGAAGGAGCAAGGGCACATGTATGTTCCTGTGAATTATATGATTAAAGAAAAGAGAATTTTTTCAATTTCAAGCCTACTTGCCAGTATTTTTTCTTTTTTTTTCTTTTAATTTCATTACAAAATACTCCAGTCTCTTCTTTGAGGAAGAAAACCGAAGTAAATTTTCTCTCTAACAGTATATGAAATATCATATAGTATTGTATCTTATTATATGAAATGCATCTGAGGAGACATAGCCCTTTTCACATGATAATTCATCAGACTAATCCATTGTTTGGGAGTCATGCAGTATAGACTCCTTTGTAAGGAGGGAATTTATTTAACCTAATTGAGATTTATGTGTATCAAATGAACAAGCGTGGTAGACATAATGATAGTAGCTAATATTTACATGATACTAATGATGTTAGACCATACCCTAATGAGAACATTAATGAATGCTTTCATTCATTAAATTTAGTTACTTGAACAAAAACATAAGATCAATGGGGCTGGAGCAATAGCACAGCAGGTAGGGCGTTTGCCTTGCACGCGGCTGACCTGGGTTCGATTCCTAGCATTCCATATGGTCCCTTGAGCACCGGCAGAAGTAATTCCTGAGTGCAGAGCCAGGAATACCCCCTGTGTATTTTCAGGTGTGACCCAAAAAATATAAATATGGTCAAACTTCATAATAGTTTATACTCTAAAGATTTTTTTTTTAAAAACTATTACAGAGGAAATGAAGAACTTTGTTCAAACTTGGGACATCTAATACAGATGACTCTGACTTTTGTGCTCAGGCAATCTGGCTCCCATTCACTGGGCCATATTGTTTTGAGCCCTAAACAGACACTAGCAGATGAACTCCAGGCTGCCCCACCAATGGTTAGTCCTAAAGATATGAAGGCTGTTTGATGAGACCATAACTCCCTGTGCCATAGCCAGGAAAAGTGAGTTTGGGAACAGCAACTTACTGGTTTGATCATGCCTTGGTTTCTTTCCTAGGTCATAAATGACATCGATTTATTGGATTTACAGTGGTTCATTTGTTTTTCATAATACAACAATAGAAATATTTTTGCTGCATCACTAAGTCACTTCACAAGGTCAGAGAATCTACTGAATTTCTTTATAACGGTGTCAAATAGAATCATCATAAAGTATTCCAAAGAAACACATAAAGCTTAATGACATTGTCTAAAGTCACACAGAATAAATGACAGAACTGGGACCCAAAACTATGTCTGGGGGCTGGAGCGATAGCACAGCGGGTAGGGCACTTTCCTTGCAAGTGGCCGACCCAAGTTCGATTCCCAGCATTCCATATGGTTCCCCAAGAACTGCCAGAAGTAATTTCTGAGTTCATGAGCCAGGAGTAATTCCTGTGCATCACTGGTGTGGCCCAAAAAGCAACAACAACAACAACAACAACTATGTCTGTATGCTCTAAGTCCATGTAACTTAGTATCTGTAAGAAAAACCAACTAATTTCATGGCTGTCTTTAATTCAAGTCTAGGTAATTCTATAATTAATTCTATAATTCTATAATTACCTATATAGCTTATTCCATATTGATAAAATAAAAAAATATTTGGGCTGGAGAGATAGTACAGCAAGTAGGGCACTTGCCTTGCATGTATCAACTTGGTTCAATCCCCAGCAACAGTCCCCTGAGCACTGCTAGAAATAATCCCTAAGCATGGAGCTAGGAATTGACCCTGAGCACTGCTAGGCATGGCCCAAAAAACATATTTTCTATTACACATTTTTAATAAGTATCCTAGCATAGAAACTACAGAATCATTACAGTATCAAGTCTATTTTTTTCATCCTTGGCCCCATTTATTTCATGTATAAAACTCTTAAAGTTTATGCTTTTTAATTACGTTTTTAGGACCTCTGTGTTCCTGTGGTTTATAATCATAGGAACTTGTCAGGGATGAAATATGGAAGCTATCTTATGACTATCACTTAGCTATATTGTGCTATGAATCCTATTTAGTATATAATTTTCTTAGAAAGTATTAAACCTGAGAGGTACAAAATATGACTTCCCCACTGGATAATCTTGATCCAAATTGGGGAATCTTTCAAAATTATGTTGGTAATACCTTTTCTCTGTTAAATTTTCTAAGAGCCATGCTCATTTTTTAGTGATGATAATCAATGATTGGAAAATAATACTGAAAGCATTTCTCATCTTGCTGATGGCTTGCTTTTGCCCTTAAAACTTCTTTTTGGAACAAAAAGGTTTGTTATCAGAGTTTCCCAAAATTATTTGGCCTACTGCTCCCATTCAAAATGTTTTGTTTACCACTTTGGGAATCCAACTTTTTTCTGTTGGATTTGGACCACACCACCACACCCAGGGGTCTGCCTCAGGGATCACTCTTTGTGGGGATCATAAGACTATGTGGTGCCAGGGATCACATTCAGGTTGGCTGCACGCAAGGCAAGTGTCCTGCCAGCTGTACTATCTCTCCAGCCCTAGAATCTAACCTCTTTTTTTCTTGCTTTTTGGGTCACACATGGCGATGCACAAGCATACTCCTGGCTTTGCACTCAGGAATTATTCCTGGCAGTGCTCAGGGGACCATATGGGATGCTGGGAATTGAACCTGGGTCGGCCGTGTGCAAGGCAAATGCCCTACCTGTTGTGCTCTCACTCCAGACCCTCAGAATCTACCCTCTTTAAGAAAGTACCCTCCCGTCACACAAGTGCACCCAAAGATACCACTCTTCTTCCCAGTTGTGTCCTAGCACTCCTTGGAACACAATATCCCACCCACTTCAGGAAATTGTACTAAATACTTAAAAGAATAGTATATAAGAATATTTTAATCCATTACATTATGGTGATTATTTTCATTTGTTGAGGGTATCTATTTTTAAATATTGGGGCTTTTTCCCCTTCCACATCATCCTCTCTGGAAAATGAAGTATGGAGGACAATCTAAAAATATTCCGGTTTGTCATCTTTAGGATCCTTATTATTGGTAGCCTGTTTTTTTAATGTATTACACAAAAGAGATAATGGAGTTTCTCAAATGCATTTTATTATATAAAAAGGAATTATATTTGAATATGAAATACTGTATGTATGTATGTATATATGTATATATATAACGTGTGTATGTACACACATATATGCATACATATAATGCCTATAATTTTAGAGACCCTTTTGCAGGCCAAATAGAGTGACACCAGAATTTTTACCTCATATGCCTATTCTGATCTATTTGTAGTATCCTACTGAGACACAACACGGAGACTAACTCTATGGCCATGCCTGGGCTCAGTAGGAGTTCCAAAATCAATTAGTGGTGACTGTATAATCAGGAAATTAGATAATGGTGGCACCTAGATGAGAGAAATGCCATATTCAGAGTTGATGCTGTCTACATAACCATTTATGTCAACTTATTCCTAAGGATGACCTGGACAATCCTGCAGATAATATTCATTGATTATTACAAAATTCTTACTAATGCCCAACCTACATAGATTTGGTGTCATTTTGAGCTAGTTTATCTTTCTGGACCTAGTCAGACTTAGATTTGCTATACAATAATTCTTCTTAGAGATGAAATCTTTTTTTAAAATAATGGCCCTGGGGATTGTCCAGAGAGGGATGAGGGAGGTTTCAAATTGGGACAACTGCAATTGGAATGAGCATTGTGCTGTATCTCTAGGCTGAGATGCCAGTCTGTTTTTAGGGAAAACAGACATTCCTGATTCATCACAGCAGGAATGAGAGGAGCTTTCAGAACAGAATAGAGAAGCACAATAATGCTGACTTACACAATGCACACTCATAATGGAAAACAAATTTGACCCATTTTATTACAAAGAACCCGCACCCCTTGATGCTTCTGTGGTCCTATTAGCTGTCCTCTGGCTCATAGAAAATAACTGTACTATATTGTACACTCTATTTTTTCTTCTTTTTTTAAATCAAGACGTTTTAGAGTAGTGAAGAGTTGACAAATTTTAAAAAAAACTGATCAGTCGGACATGTGAATGGACAGAGAGGAAAAGAAATTTTAAGGAGTTCTCCAGAAGATAACTGATGTGTGAGTCTGGTCTAAAGAAATGAAATATAATAGGAGGAGTAGAAATGAGTTTGATTTTTATCTGGTTGAATGGTCTTAAATTATATTTGGAAGGGTGTTGAAACTGGAAAAAAATTATCTTTGAATTATGTTTGTAAGATAGATGTTTCAGCTTAAGGATGGGAGAGAACATAGATTTATTCATTGCTTAGTCTACCAGCCACTTTTATATCTTTCCTCCACAATCCCATTGAGGCTAGAGGGGCCTGATGAATAATACCCTTTTTTCTTCTCTTGAGTTAAGAAGCAATTGAGAGACAGACAAAAGAGATTGACCA
The DNA here is from genome assembly GCF_027595985.1 of Sorex araneus. Taxonomy (NCBI): domain Eukaryota; kingdom Metazoa; phylum Chordata; class Mammalia; order Eulipotyphla; family Soricidae; genus Sorex; species Sorex araneus. Next base: position 142,902,073 of record NC_073307.1, on the reverse strand, counting down.
ATCGAAATGAAAATACCAGCTTCCTGACTACTGTGATTTACATGAAGCCAACTCTGCTTGCCAATACTTCCTACCTAAGCAAAATTTATTCTGAACTACAAGACTTTATCACCCGGGGAAGAAAGGAGATGAAGATTATTTAAACAGGAAGGTGATAGAGAGAAGTGAAGTCATCCTCAGATGTGTAAAGTAAGGGTTTATTCAGCAGATATCCATTGTTAGAATATTTCTTGTTTCTCTTTATTTTCTCCTTCTCCCGACTTCTTCCACTAAGGAGAGGTGATTTTGATGTAGGCAGAAAGTTTAGGGAACCCCCCTCACCCCGCCCTAACACACACATCATGACAATGACATTTCTGGAAGTAATAAAGTCACCAGTCTGAGCCCACCTTGTGGATATAAAAAGCAAGACCTGATGAGACCTCCAGCAACAGACCCTGAGGAAACTGAACCCCTCCCTACAGAAAGAGCATGAAGGAAATTACTCCCGAACCCTCAATTCCTTCTTTTAATCTGATTAACCCTCAGTGTGCCCAGACCAGAGAAGGCTGGACCCACCTTCTGAGAGAAGATCCAGCAGGAACAAAGGTCAAGAAAAGGAGTTTCAAAGAAGATGTTTCCCAAATTCTCCCAACAACCCTAGTAACAACACTTACCTGGTTAGAAAGCCCCTCGTGGGGGGCAGCTTGGAAAAATTCTATAAAACTCACCTTGAACGAAGGGAGAGAACATGAACGCTGCACAATCTTACGTGCTGCTTGTACCCATGTGGCCAGACACATGTGGCATCTGAGCATGTGTCACCCACATCTTCCCCTCTTGAGATGTGTCCTTTCCTATCTAATGCTGGGATGTGTGTAGGGATTCTCTCCGCTCTGGGAGAAGCCCGGGTTCTCTCTTGAGTGCGTTACTCTCTTTCTCCCACTTTACTCTCCCTTCTCCCCTTCAAAAACTTCCAAATAAAATCTGTTTCACTTCACTGCTCTGCTCATGAAAGTCTTTTCTGCGAGGTGAGACAAGAACCCATTGACCGTGGGTCCTGGGTGGCAGAGGGGACTCAAGAGAAAGTGACTCTCTTTCTTCTCCCTGCTTCAGATAAGCCATCCATGGGGCCCACCAACATCAATTTCTGACCACTGAATTTAAGATGAATAACCAAGAAATCTTCATTAAGCCTTCTATGGCTTGTTTCATTTTGTTTATTAGAATCTGCTTGCCCGAAGAATGGTGCATTTGGCAATAAACTAATATATATAAAATAGTTATATATTTTATACATTATATATATTAGTTTTAGTTCAAATATACATTCTACCCATTTTAGAACATATATACATAAATATATGTATGGATGTATATATATATAAATATCAGTTTATATATATGTGTGAGCGTGTGTGTGTGTTGTATGTGTTTGTATGTGTGTTTGTGTGTTCTACCAATTTGGGAATGTCTGAAATACTAAATTAAGTTTAGATTACTAATACTACTAATAATACTAGTTTAGGTTAAAAATTCAGGAGTGAACATTAGCTACTCCATTGTACCTTGCATATTGAAGTTTATGTCCACTTAGCTTTAACCAAAATCAAATGTTTTTGCTTCTATAGCATCATTATAACTAGACTGAGTTCAAATCAATTTTCTAATTCAGAAAAAGAAGGGAACATTATTTATTGCTTTCTAAAAATCACCAACTATCTTGGGCCTTTGTCTTTAGCCTTGAGAAAAGGATGTTTTGAGAGCAAAGTAGCATAGATCAGATGACAGACAACAAAATGGCTGCCTCAAGTTTACAATTTGGATATGATGACACAAGACTGCCCATTTTTGCAGGAAAGAGCTTCTAGTGTGTCTATACTCTGTAAACACAGTAATCACTGCTAATAGAATACCAGGTTTCCTTAGCTCTACTGAAAAACAACAAGCTGCAGCACTGGAGATTAGGCTGCTATAGGTGCTACTTACTGGCCTAAGCGGGAACAGATTTTACCTGAGCAAACAAAATTCAAGGTTGAATTGAAAAGGCAGCCTTTGATGTCTACTAAACATTTACTGAAACCTAGCAATATTTTAGTTTGTTGACCTCTTGGTTTGGCTATTATGCAGAATTTTGCTGCTTTTGATTCAATTGTGCTTAAAAATTGGAATATAACACAACAAAGAAAGGCTGCGTGTCTTCTAAGGGCACAGTGGGCAAATGTAGGTCCAGTGTCTTAAGTCCTGTTCCTTTCTATATCATTTTGAATATTTGGAGCCAACAGAAAGAACTAGCATGAAGCTAAGTTCTTTGACCCAAAGGTTTTGCCACAACTCGAGATTTAATCCCTTGTGGAGTTGTTTCAAATTGACTTCACCTGGGCCAATTATATAATCATGGAATACAATTGAAATATGGGAGTTCTAGACTAGTTTTACTTACCAGCAAATAAAAAATGTTATAAAAAGGAATGAGGGCTCTTCTATTTGCTTCAATTGGACTCAGAAAAAGCAATTTCAGATTTTTTTATTCAAAGGCCAATGGCAAGTAAGCCAATACAAAAAAGGTCAGAAAGGTCTTAGTTGAGACATGCTTTAAAATAATGAATTTTCCCAGTAAACCAAGGAAGAACTGGATTGCTTAGAAATAAAGAAGTCTAAATTTCACTCTAAGTAATAGAATCAACATATTGAGATTAAAAATATAGAAATAATAACATAGTATAATTAATCTACAAGTAGAAAGTATCAGCCAGAGATTGCATGAAGAGCCTAGGAGATATATACCTACATATCTCTATCTATATGTATGTATGGTTATATGAAAATTTTATATGGATGTATATATATGGAGCTAGATCTTGAAAGCCAAGCTAGAGACACATTTGACAGAGAAAATCTATGCAATAAAATTGAACTTATTTTAAAAGTGAGAACAGAAAAAAGGCAGATATTTTAGCTGACATGAATAAATAAGGATAACTAGGATATGAATAGAGCAATAGCTCTGTGAATGACTCAAATCACTCTCCCAGGAGTCTTAGAGGAACATTTCAGAGTTCCTACAGTATCTTTTCAAAACTGTAGATAGAGTATACAAGAATGACTAAAATCATTTCTTGAAGGTTAGTTTTTGTTTGGTTTGGTTTTGAAAGAGAAGGGAATGGAGTTCCTTCAATGGAGTTTCGAGAATAAAAGATGATTCGTGTGGATGATCTCAAATTCCATACGGTGACCACCAAGTTCACCTGGTTACCTCAGTACGAGCTAAAAATTTGCTTTGTGGTTTGAAAGACTAAGTTTAAGAAACGTATGTGTTAGAATGTACAAAAACAGAAAGTTAGAACAAGTATAGGAGGGCTAGAATATTCCAGAACAGACAAAGCTGAGACCTGAGTTATCTGCTGTTCTGCAGGGAGAAAAGGTCTCCCTCAGTTTACTGTCACAAAGCAAGTAATGGACGATATAGATCCATGCACTTTCTCTAGAAAAACGAACCAAGGCTGACTTCACTTCCCCAGCTGATCTCAGGCAAAAGGAAATCTCCAGTTGACTTTAACCAAAGAAGGATTTAAATTCTATAAATGCCAGGGTCCTAACAGCATCATTTTGGTTAGAAAACTACTATCCCAGGGAATGAGTAGCTGCTTTTGTTTTAAATGTGGTGGCTACAGTAGGTCTGTAATAAACTCCTGTTTCCTACTACAATTTGTAACTTGAAAATTGAGGTACCATGATAAGATACACTGAGAACAATATAACCACTTTTGTCAAAAAAGTGTTTAAGTGAATATAATCATGAGAAAATAGCAAATGTATCCAAATTGAGGGAAAGTCTAAAAAACTTCCTAGGTCAGGGAAGACAAAGAACTATAATGAAATAAAGATAATAATAATTTTAAAAGAATACAAAGAACAAAGAAGTCACTTCTAGGGATTCCCCCAAACCAGGTGGTGGTTCAATACAAGGAACGGGAGATATGAAGCTCCTTGGACCCTGAATGGTAGGGATGATGTGGGGGATCATATGATGCTGGAGATTGAACTGGGGTTGGCTACTGTCATCCTGTTGCTCATCGATTTGTTCGAGTGGGCACCAGTAACGTCTCTCATCCAGAGACATTGTAACTGTTTTTGGCATATCCAATACGCATGGGTAGCTTGCTAGGCTCTGCCACTCGGGCTCAATACTCTCGGTAGCTTGCCGGGCTCTCCCAGAGGAGCAGAGGAATCGAACAGGGGTCAGCCTTGTGAAAGGCGAACGCCCCACCGCTGTGCTATCGCTCCAGCCCTGGGGGCTTGGCTACACGCAAGAGATATGCCTTATTCCCTGCATATATCCCTAGCCCCAGATACATCATACTTCAAACTTATGTTTCTGAATTTTTAGAGTATAAGATGGGTAGAGGGGCTATATGATGTCACTGTTGTCCCATTGTTCATCGATTTGCTCAAGCAGGCACCAGTAGTGTCTCCGTAGTGAGACTTGTTACTGTTTTTGGCATATCGAATACGCCACAGGGGAGCATGCCAGGCTCTGCCATGCGGGCGGGATACTCTCAGTAGCTTGCCAAAGGGCTCTCTAAGAGACATGAGGAATCAAACCTGGGTCAGCTGCATGCAAGACAAACGCACTACCCTCCAGTCTATCATTCCAGTCCCATGTGCAAAACAGGAAGAAAAAACTCATAGAAAAAAAAGCAACCAAGAAGCTGTTGCCTTCAGAGCATGGTGGAAGAAAATCCTGTATGTGTAGCCATTGCATAAGGCCACTGCACAGTGTGGACACAAGGGTCCTGACACGTCCCCCTAGACCCACGTTGTATGACCTGTCAGGAACTATATGGTAAAATTCTAATTTTCTTTTTCTATTTATACTTTGGGTCACAGCCAGTGATGCTCAGTGATTCTTTCTGGCTGAGAAGCACTTCTGGCAGGACTCAGAGGCCCAAATGCGGTGACTGAGATCATACCCAGGTCTGATATGTATAAGGCAAATGCCTTACTCATTGCTAGCTCTCTGGCCCAAAATGCCTCTAAAGTTCTTAGACTGTAGAGGGGAGAATCTAGAGTGTTTAGAAATATGGTAGGATGGAACTACCATACTTCTCAAATTAAAATACAGAATTTCCAGTTCAATCCTAATTTCAGATCAATGGATATTTTATTACATGCTTCCAAAATAATATATTAAATATTTTTGCAAATATCATTTTACTTTATTTTTTTTTGGCGACTCTGGTGGGATGCGAAACAAATATCATTTTACTTTAAATCCTCATATTTATATTGATATAGCATTATAGTAGTGTCATAAGTGCATTTGCCAGAGTTGGAACAGAACTATAATAAAAACAAGTATTTATTCACTTTTTTACCTTATTATTTTTATTCCTTTGGGAGACCACAGTCAGCAGTGCCCAGAATTTGCAGAACTATGATCTGGAATTATTCCCAGCAGTACTTGGGGGCCACTGAGATAATTCAGGGTGATCAATCCTTGACTTCCAGCACCCAAAGAATGCACTCAGGCCTTTTGAGCAATTCTCTCCCACCCAAAAACAAGTGTTTAATTTTTACATGAAATTCCAATTTATTTGAATGCCCAGTGTTTTTCTGGAAACCTTATATTCAGCATCTTTTGATACCATTTTATAACCCTCCTACAGACATGTGATTCTTTCCACTTAGAGAGTATAAGAAACCAGTGGAGGGGGTAGGTGAGGAGAGGCCTACAGGAGGCAAGAGATGGGGCAGGTAGGGGCCTCAGGCACACTGGTGGTATAGAAGAGTGGTCTATCTCTTTCTCTGAACCACAGAGCCAACGGCATTGAAAACACTTGATCCAAACTAGAACAACCAAACTAAAATGTGCCCTCAGGAGCCAGGCAGGATGGTGTGAGGGAAACTGGGGGCATTGGTGGAGGGAAGTTGACACCGGTGATGAGACTCTCTATCTGAGACTCTACTATGGATAACTTTGTAAATCACCGTGCCATAGTAAATTTTGAAAAAGACAAAATGAAATAAAAATAGAACTATACAATGTTTTTTTTTAAAAAAAAAACAAAGAAAATGTAAGGCATGTACAAAAGAGACTTGGAATCCAAGTCACTCCATTTTAGTAATGCTGATGTATGCAGAGAGTCTCTTGCCCACACGCCTGGCTGTCTTCCCCAGGGCCTCTCAGAGGGGATGAGCTCCAGCTTCCCTCCCCACCCTGAGCAGAGCTCCTGGCGGCTGAAGACCACTGGAACCTAGCTGCAGTCATGCTGGAGGGCCCTCTCCACACGTTTGGACAGGCCTCATGCATGAAGGTACCGGCAGAGGAACCCAGGTGTGTCTAATCCCATCAATGGCCAACATCCAGAGAGAGACTTAAAAGCAAGCTCTCAGAAGTGATGTCTTGTAGCCTACTTCTCCCTCTGGGAGAAACTGGCAAGCTTCTGAGAGTTTCCTGCCCACATGGGACAGCCTTGAAAGCTTCCCATGGTGTATTCATATGCAAAATCCAGTAACAAGGTGGATCTCATTCCCTTGATCCTGAAGAGCCCCCAGTGCAACATCCTTAGGAGGGCTGAGTCGAGATTGACTTCTAAGATCTCAGGGAAAGGACAAAATGAGATGTTACTGAGCCCGCCGGAGAAATCGGTGATTAACGGGATTTCGTGATTCCTGATTGTGATGTATGCTGAAGTAACATTATGGTAAACATAATTCATATAGACTCAGGCTCCTCTATTCTGGAAGATGTGACTCACCTCTTTAGGAATGTTGGTGAGAATCCTACTTAATTCTGAGCAGTGTAGAAATTCAGAGGTACTATGTGGCATGTGAGATTTCAGTTACTTGGATCTTAGCCTATTTTCTCTCTGAATCAACACAGGGAACTTGACAAGGATGTTTATATTAAATTTGGGTGGGTTTTTATCTTGCGGGTATTGTCTTTTTTGGACTTTATTTATGCTACCACTTAATATCATTATCTAACTTCTGTGAAATCATATCAGACTACCCGACTGGGTTTGTTTTGAGACACAAACAAGTGTTCATTTTAGCACGAGGGCATACTAGGACTTTGGATCCATTGTGCTGTTTTGTAAATATTTCTGAACTTCCTAGTGGCAGGTAGGAGTCTAAGCTATATTACACAAGGGTGCCAGGAGTGCCACCTAATACTGTTTGTGACAGCTGGTAGAGCCTTCTTTTGGAGGGTACAATGTTAGGAAAGGGTATGATGTTAGACATTTTCTCCTAAGCTTCTTCCTGTAATCAGTTTTCTCACTAACAAAACATCTTTATCTTTACCTCCTAGATTCTATATTACATTTCTCATTTTAATAACTTTATTAAAATATAGTGTATTTACGACAAAACCCCATCACATGTTAAGCACATGCTGTTTAGTTATGTACATGAACAGGTCTAAGTTGTGCATATAGACAGGCCCAAGAACAATTAAGGTAATAAGTGCACCCATCACCTCCAAAATTTTCCCTTGTTTCCAATTTAAAGGAAAACCTTGGTATAGGAAAAACAAACTCAAAAGGAGATTTATCTTTTTTTAAAAAAAATTTATTAGTGAGAGATTTATCTTTTTAACAAGATTTTAAGCAAGTGCAAATTACTGCACTGTTACCTATAGGCATAATGTTGTATAGCAGATATCTTAAACTCATTCATCTTATATAAATGGAACTTTATACCCAATGAAAAATCACTCCCAACTTGCTCCTCCCACCAACTTCTGGCAACCACCATTCCATTTTCAATTCCTATAAGCATGGCTCTCTTACATACCTTATATAAGTATAAACATATGGAATTTGTCCTCTGAGACAGTCTCATTTTATTTAGTATAATGTCCTCCAGATTGAACTTAGCCTCACTAAATCTTTGCTACTATATAACCATTTTTATTTTTCATTTCTGTGACTGTGAAGATGTAGTAATATCTAAAATTTGCATGGTGCTTATGAAATTTACACCTAACTTTTGTTATATAGCTTATTACATAACATTATATATACATATATATATATATAAATAAAATAGTCATGTTATATTGCGACCACCCCCGGTGAGTCACAGGGTTGTTCCTATCACTTCACTCAAGAATCACTCCTGACATTGCTCAGGGAATCATATGGGATACCAGGGATTAAACCTAGATTACCATGTGCAACGAAAATACTTTGCCCACTATACCATCTTTCTCTTTTTTTTTTTGGACGGGTCACATTCGGCAATGCACAGGGGTTACTCCTTGCTCATGCACTCAGGAATTACTCCTGGCGGTGCTCGGGGGACCATATACTATCTTTCTGATCCCACTTTTAGCATTTTATAAAACTATCCCCTCCAGTATAAGTCCTCATTCTTTTTCCTTACACAGCTATGGACTCACTTTAGTCCAGTGACATCAGTCAACATAATGCATAGTATTTAAAATTAGGAATCAAAAGCTGAACAAAAAACTTAGTACCTAATATTTGATGAACTGCTATTGCTTTATTATATTTGCAGAATGGAAATTATCACTTTAGATAATTGTAATTTATTTAAACTTTAAACACAAAAAACATGATGTTCTCAGTTTACCTGTTCAGCTCTCCAGTCCTTTAATTCTTCTATACGCTATTCTACAATTTTCCCTCAAGTTAGATGCAGAGGACAAACTTACTATTACTCATCAAAACTACTGTGCTTTCTGAGATAGTCACTAGAATATAACTCAACACACACTTACCTAGAGCCTAAAGCAAAACCATCGCAACCAACATGCAGTCTTTTTGAAAGAGAAAATTAAATACTTGTAGTGAGCCACGGAGGCTTTATGGTGATTTGTTATGCAGTAATATTTCTGAGCTGACTCTTACAAATTACTCCCAATCTTGTTTCAGAAGCCACTAGGGAAAATTTCTTCTGTAGGGAACTTGAATTAACACACTCCTGTTGTTCTAATGTTCCTAACTGTGGTGTAATGCAGGGAGAGTGAGCAGGATATGCTGTGTGGGAGAGAGAGGGGGTGGTTACCTGCTCCAGCCGTTATCAAATGTCTTCCATGGAGAAATACATGATGGATGGTGTTTACATGAATGACATATTCCCGTGGGGGTTTCCAGCATTCCAAGCAAGCTAACTGTAACTCCACCAGCCCGTTCATACTAACTCATCATAGAATATTGTAATAGATATGCGAGAGAATATAATGATTTTCCCAGAGACACTGCTGAATCTTTATAATGTACAGAAAAATAAATGCTTATGACAGTAGCATTTTAATATTGATCTGTCTAATCGTCACATGTGACTGCAACTATGTGTTGTTATATTAGACTACTCTTTGTTTACTCAAAACATCATTTTTTAAAACCATAAAAGTCAGCTATCCAGTTACTTTCTGCATTCCAAACACCTTTAGCAGGGTTTGGAGAGATAATGCAGGAGTTATGGAGTTTCCCTCACATACGGTGCAATTACCAGAACCTCATATGACTTTGTCAAGCACCGCTAGCAGTGATTCCTGAGTACAGAGCCAGGAGTAATCCCTGAGCACCACTGTATGTGCAATGCCACCCCGCCCCCCACGCCAAAAAAAATAGAATAGTGTTTTTCAAGTTAGTTGTAAGATGTGGGCAAAGGAGTGGCAGTAATCTTGAAAGAAGAGTCTCCATTAATCCTCTTGACTCACCTCAGTCACTGAAGGGAAGTGCATTGAGGATACAAACTGATCAAGTTGGCCATGAGCAGCTGTGCCACCCAATGCTTGAATTACACAAGCTCTAGACGACAATATGGGCAGACTATGACAAGAAACTGTTTGGTAGAGGGTATGGGTATTAATCTCGACCACCCGTTTCTTGGAAGAGCCAGAGGATTCCCGCTGGAGTGAGGAAAGAAAAGTATTCCTAAACTCTGCCCAGGTTCTTTTTATGTCTGTCACCTTATCACAGCCGTTTGTTCCCACAGAAAAGAATTTCAGGAGGAGACAAATGGCGAAGTAAAACAGTTTTATGTAGAGAGTATGAGAAAGGAAAGGAAATGTTCAGCAGAGAATATGGGCTTCTCTAGAGGGATGAGAGATTAGAGAGCTGAGTATTGTACTTTAACCCATAAAGTAACAGAAAGGAATTACTTTACTTTCTAGTTTCTTTTCAGGTAGAGAGGCAGGAGACCTTCAGAGTTGGGAAGTGCAACATTTGCCTTGGGAAAGTTCATTTATAGGTTTATTTTCCAGACTGTCCCACTTGAGGCCTTCTATGTAAATATGAATCTTTTGCTAGAATATGCCAGACCAAGAATTCTAAAGGCTGGATGAACTGCCTTCACGTTTTTATCACAGCCTTTTGTTCTGGCTGGAGCTTCTCTCTGGAGGGGTGTCCAGTCTTTTCTGAGCCAACACTGACACGAGTCAAATCCAAGTATGTGACTATTACAGCCAAGGGTATGAATTACCCTTGGTCATTATAGCAATATCAGAAACAAATAAATGGGGGTATGGTAAAAGAAATAAATAAATAAGACTGTAAAAATGTAGTGAAAAAAATAGAAACCATCTAGCTCAAGATTATTGCATTCTATGTATGTATCTGGCATCCTGTATCCATTCAGTTGTTTCTAATCCCATTATTTCCCCTCTCATCCTGTGCTCTTCATTCATCTACTGCATAAAAAGAAAAAAAAGAGTATGATAGGACATCACAGACTGTTTAAAGAACTGAGGACTTGATAGAGAAAAAAAAGTAGAGTGAAACAGGAAAGGAAAATTAAAAGGATGACTTCCAATAATCCGCATGCACTCAATTTTAACACAACTCCCTTTTTAGCATGATGTCATATCTGACTGGATTTTGTGAAGTAAAGTCATGTGAAACCACCTCTTGCAGCTCTCTCAACCCCTTTGCTGTTACATAGTCTGCTTTTAAATGAGATGCAAATCCAATATGATTGCATTACAGGCTCTTTCAGTTATTAAAACAGACTCATCTCAACTATTATGACTGACAGCCTGGTGCATTTTTAAAAGGTTTTATGGTACCTGAAGTTCTTCTATTCCCCCAGGTACAGCTTGAATTAAATTCTCATCCAAATTTAGAATCCAGGATTGTTGTATACATCTAAGATTCTTGTCCGCCCACCCAGGACATGTCTGTAGTCTCAACAATAGCAACAAAGAATAAGGGGGAGACACATTACCTAAGAGAAGATAAACTGGTCTCAGTAGTAGTTGTTTCTGCAGATATTATTTTTCGAGGCCCATTGATGCCATAAGAACACTAAATGGTAGACCGTCTGATTTCTCCCTTTTCTGAAAAGTACCCAATTTCTGCTCTTTCCCAGGAGATATTTAGTGGATCTTTTTTTTTTTTATAGCTTTTATGGTGTCTTCTTCCTGGCATGAAATACTGCCTGCAGCTCACTATCTTAAATTTTTTTAATAATTTTTGAATGAGGCATCATGTGTTTTATTTTACTCTGGAACCATCAAAATGAATTGCATAGCTGATCATGTATTTTTTAGGTATTTCAATAGAAACATGATAGAGATCATACAGCACGATTACCAAGATAACCCAGGCTCATATTTTAAAATATGATACAGATGCATATTCATTGTTTTTAAGGGTATAAGCTATGTGCATATGTAGCTTGTTAGTAGCTATAGAATATTGGAAAAGTAGTTTACATTCTCTTAAAGTTTATAATTTTGTTAATAATTTGTATAATGATACTGATACTGTAGAATCTTCAATGAAAACAAAGTTACTGATAGTCACTGTCAGATAAACAGGCATGAATCAATAAACAGAAATTAGAGTTGACAAGTTGCAATCAAACAATAACTGAAGAACAGAACTGCATACACTTTGGCTGCTCTAAGCCCGTGAAATATCTTCATTGTTTTTAGATGAGAACTGTCTTTAAGGTATTAACTCTATTTAGTCAATAAGACATTAGATATTATTGTTAATAATTGTTTCTATTTTTGAATGCCTATTATTTTGCTGAGAGGTTCAAATGACAACCCTCCATTAATAAGCACTATCTCAAATAAAAATGGCTAAGCAATATCCCTGGCCATCATGATCAAAAGAGCAACTTTTTGAAGAAAAAAATAAGAGGCATGGTTTAATGGGTTTTGCATTTATTCACTTTACATTATAATCAGGCTGGAGCCATAGCACAGCGGTTGGGCGTTCGCCTTTCACTCAGCCAACCCGTGTTCAATTCCTCTGCCCCTCTTGGAGAGCCGGGCAAGCTACTGAGAGTATGGAGACCGCACGGCAGAGCCTGGCAAGCTACTCGTGGCATATTGGATAGGCCCAAAACAGTAACAGTAAGTCTCTCAATGAGAGACATTACTGGTGCCCGCTAGAACAAAATCTTATTTTAAATACTGTCCATCTTATTAGAGTTCCTCTGACATATGTTTAGCAGCTGAGGTTGATAATTTCAGTGAACAATTACAAGACTGAGCACAAGGCTGACAGAAACCCCCGAAAGAGTCCTTCAGCATCACCGTTCTATGTGTGTTACACAGAGAGACATTTTGTGTTTGTCTTGTTGGTTTATTTGTCTACAGATGTTTAACTAGAGTCAGATTCTTTGCTAAATATCAAGGCTAAATGGTAAGCAAAATAGGCTTCTTGCTTTAGAGAGATTCATCCAGAAGTTAATTTGGAACCCAGGGGCAGTGCTTTGCTTGAAATGTAAGAGAGTTTAGACTCTTGTTTTCTAATAAAAGTAGCTGAACCATGCTGTGTATAGGAAAGGGAGAAAAAAAGAAATATAAGACAGAAACCTGTTCATTGGTTCTCAGTTTTTTTTAAAGTATTTACTGATTGCCACTATAACAATAAATAAACTGCAGTGCTACAGTGTTGGGAATTTATATTTTATATGAGAGTTACACAATTTTTATTTTACAATGTCTATTCAAATACATTTGACCATGATCTTTTGGAAACTTACTTCAACCATTTTAAGAGATGAGAAAATGGAGGCTAGGTGGATCATAAATAAAGAGCTGTTGTTATCTTGTAGGACGATTTAAATTTATCCTCTTGGGCATAAAATTCAAGGTAAAGGGTGGAAGTTACTCAGAAAGAGAGGGCACTGTCTTAGAGAGCTCTGATTTGTCCTATCTAGGAAGAGTCCAGGCAGACTGGCAGAATATCCAAACATCCAGGGAGAAAATTTTCAGGTTAGACACCTTCCACTTGGGAACCTAATCCCTTATGTGTCTTTTCTACAGCCCTAATAATTTTCAGACCTACCTATGGGTACGTCACAATGACTTGAAATACTCTATAAATAGAGATACCTGGACCCGACCAAATTAATAACGTCTACAGCAGTGGGTTTCTGGTGTCCTGTTTTCATCAAATTCCTTCTGTACTTGTTTTGTTTTGTTTTGCAAGGAGTGGGGTTGGTGGTGGCATCTGACTGTACTTCCAGCTTACTCTGCACTCAGAGATCACTCTTGGCAGGATCAGGAGACCCTGAAGCTGTGTTTGCTCCTTACCAGGGACTGAAGCTGACTCTGCCTTTGAATCTGTGTCTGCAGCATGAAAAGTACCTTACCCACTATGCTATCTTTCTGGCCCTCATCATTTGGTCTTCTTGGTATGTGCCAAAGTGTGAAACAACTCTAACTATAAATGGGGTTTTTACCTGCACTGTAAAAAAAGACTTTTTAATATTATATCCTTACAACTAAAATTTTCCATGTGATTGGCATTATATTAGTGATTTAAAAATAAGTCAAAGTACAATCACTAAAAGCTATCACCTTATTTAAAAAAAAATTAGGTAGTAGGTTTCAGACACTTTAATAATTATTAGAATGATTATTTATTTTTTGAATAACATGTGACATGAGATCCTATCCCTTTGAGAGGTTTTTAATTACAAATGAAAAATATCTGTATTGTAGGATAATCCTGTATAGCAGATCTCTCAAACTTATTTCTTAATGAGGGAACTTAATAAAATCAAAAATTTTGCTAAATAGATAAAATCTAATGTTTTATAGCATATTCCATGAAACTCAGGTTGGGACATAAGTATTTAATCTCCTCACCCTAAAATCTGTCACAGCCCACTGTCTGAAAAGTCAACATTAGAGGTAGTCATAGTATCATTGACAACTAACACTAGGAAAGGCATTTGCACAGTCCACTTAAGTATGGGCATTCTCTCTCTTTATCTCTCTCTCTCTGCCTCTCTCTCTCTCCCCTTCTCTCTCTCTCCTCTCGCTTTCCAGGGAGGGGCTCCTAATCACTATTTAGAGGGAGGAGGAACTTCTCTCAGAGATGCCAGACTGACTAGGCTGGAGACTTCAACGCTCAGACCTAGCGCTGTGATGCTGCTCAGACTCAGTAGAGCTTGGGGCCGCCAGAAGCACCCTAGGAGTAGGTCATGGGCCTCAGGGATATATCTGCTAGTGCTGCAGACATGGGGAATGTGGTACCAGGGATCAAACTTGGGGCCTTGAGCATGTAAAACTTGTGCCCTTGGTCTTGAAGCTATCTCCCACTCTCCCTCTCTTTTTCTCTTTCAATTTTTTATGCTGCTCTGCCTAAATTTTTTATACTAAATGTTCTTTGACTTCAAGAAAGAACTTAAAAAAAAGAGTCTCTTAGTGAAAAAGGAAGCTGCTGCTTCTACGTAGACTTGGTCCTCAAGGAGATAAGAATGATGAGTAAAACACTATCTGGCCTCAACTTGCTTATCACATAATTGATGAGCTATGACTAATTCATGTGAAGCAAATAGTAGATAATTAAGTACTAGGGTGATCTGGTGGAATTGCAGAAATATTGCAGGCCTGGGAGTTAAGGCATTTGATTAAATATAGTTGTTCTAGGCATTTGGAATGTAATGATGAATAGATCTGCCTTCAAGAAGCCGACATTCAATAAGGAAAAAAGAATCAAAGAGGGTTTTAAACTAATCTATGGTCAGTGCTATAAAAGAGAAAGGTAGAGCCTGGACAAGATCAGTGCTGAGAGGGTGGATTAGGAGACACCTAATGCATATTGCTTTAATCGTCCTATCAGTGATTTTTCTCTTTGCAGTTAGTATTTTGGGAAAATCATTGAAGCGTTGCTACCAACTAGAGTGTCAATATTAGATAAGTACTTGAGGAAAAGCACTTGAGCGCCTGGCTGACATGGACCAAGAGGGCAGAAAATTCAGATAGGAACAAGCTACATAATGTTAGCAAGAGGAAGTAAGGACATAAATAGGACCATGGGTAACGTGAACAGAACTGATGAATAGCAAAACAAAACTAGAACAACTAACTATTGACTCAAGCTCTAATTCTAATTTTCACCAGGACTAAATATATCTTGGGGTCATTTACCATATTGACAATGTACATATTCAAAAATGCGGGTCCCCATGCCATTGCCCTGCTCCAAATTTCTAAAATTATAAAATTTTCTAATAAGTAATCTACCTGACTCATGGAAAAAGATGAAAGGTAGCAACTAAGACTAGTATGGTGAATGGTTGAACCTGCAAAACCTGCCACATTTAAAAAATTTTAATAATGCAATGTGGAATCTGAGCAAAACAAAACACTTGAAATATTATTGGATTTTGGGGTCAGACTGATGATAGTTCAGGGGTTTAAGACTCTTGCCTTGCATGAACCTTACCTAGGTTCATTCTCAGGCACTATATATGTTTACATCTAGGAGTGATACCTGAGCACAGAGCCAGGAGTAAGCTCTGAGTACAGTGAGTACAGCCAGGTGGTCCAAAATGAAAAGAAAAAGTATATATATATGTATATATAATAAATTTAATCAGTAAATAATTTTTAATGTGTTCCTGCACAAAGGATTGCCCAGAGGAAAAGTAACTATTTTTTTTTTTTCACTTCCCAGCTCCTTCCCTGGAATTTTCTGAGTTCCTCTTTTCCTGATTTACTCAGAGATTATGACTTGGGCTTTGCCCTGCTAAAATTTGATTTCCTGTGCTCTGATATTTTCCCCTAAAAGCATGTGTTGTGGTTGTTGGATAATTTGTAGCTCCTTGTAGATATTAACATTGCTGGTCTCTGGTAGCTGACTAATGTGCTTATTTTAGGTAGCTCATTTCTTTGATGGTAAAGATTATGTGCTGAGAGATATTGAGTGCCAATTTTGTTGAGAGATATTGCTTATGTTAATTCATGTGCTTGGGCATTTAATTTGGTGCATTTACAGTTCAGCAAAATTACTTGTTTTTTTTTCTTTTGTGGTGCAAGGAGAAATAGATTTCTATGGAGTTTTGACTGTTATTAAGGGTTATAGAAGCTAGAAGCTAATAATGATAATAATCACTGTCATTTATCAAATGCCTACTGTGTATCAGGAGTTTTTCCAAAATTTAGGGATAACTTTTTTTGGCATAGGTTTTGTCATAATTATTTTAACTCTTCTGGAGGGTAGATATATTATAATTACCATTTATAGATATGAAAAGTTAAATTCATAGGTTTTCATTCTAGTTTGTTCAGTTTCATAATGTCAAAGTATTGGCTTGCTCTCTTTTTTCATATTTTTCCTCCCCTTATTTTTCATCGCCTTTCACTCTCACCCTGCCTCATTCTCTTCCTCATCTCCCCTTGTCTCTTCTCAGCCTTTCTTATCTCTTTCTATCTTATTAAAATAAGGAATAGCACAGCATGCAATGATCTGTAATCCTTATGGTAAAATGATTAAAAGGTATAATTTAAAATGAAGGGAATCCAATACTCTTGCTTCCTGCACCCCTCACATTCTAAGTCTTTTATTTTTCCATTCTTAGTCTTATCTTTAGAATTAGCTGCACTGTCATAACTTTCACCTAACATGTCTTTTTAAAATCTTCTTGCACAGAGCATTAGATCATGGTAATCTCAGGTCACTGATTGAAGATGAGTGGGTGTGTTTGGAGACAGAACATAATTACAGAATCCAACTTGGCTGAGCTTCCCGAAACAACTTTGACTTTTTTTTTTTAAATTTATTTATTTTTAATTAGAGAATCACCGTGAGGGTACAGTTACAGATTTATACACTTTTGTGCTTATACTTCCCTCATACAAAGTTTGGGAACCCATCCCTTCACCAGTGCCCATTCTCCACCACCCGTAAACCCAGTGTCCCTCCCACCCTCCCCAATCCCATCTCCCCCCCACCCCACCCTGCCACTGTGGCAAGGCATTCCCTTCTGTTTTCTCTCTCTAATTAGCTGTTGTGGTTTGCAATAAAGGTGTTGAGTGGCCGCTGTGCTCAGTCTCTAGCCCTCATTCAGCCCGCAACTCCCTTCCCCCACATGGCCTTCGACTACAATGTAGTTGGTGATCGCTTCTCTGAGTTGACCTTTCCCCAGAACGTGAGGCCAGCCTCCAAGCCATGGAGTCAACCTCCTGGTACTTATTTCTACAGTTCTTGGGTGTTAGTCTCCCACTCTGTTATTCTATATACCATAGATGAGTGCAATCTTTCTATGTCTGTCTCTTTCTTTCTGACTCATTTCACTCAGCATGAAACTTTTCATGCCCATCCACTTGACTACAAAATTCTTGACCTCCTTTTTTCTAACAGGTGCATAGTATTCCATTGTATAGATGTACCAAAGTTTCCTCAACCAGTCATCCGTTCTGGGGCATTCGGGTTTTTTCCAGAGTCTGGCTATTGTAAACAGTGCTGCGATGAACATACATGTGCAGATGTTGTTTCAATTGTACTTTTTTGCCTCTCTGGGATATATTCCCAGCAGTGGTATTGCTGGGTCAAATGGGAGCTCAACCTCTAATTTTTTGAGAGTCGTCCAAATTGTTTTCCAGAAGGGCTGAACCAGTCGGCATTCCCACCAGCAGTGAAGAAGGGTCCCTTTCTCCCCACATCCTCTCCAACAGCGGTTGCTTTTGTTCTTTTGGATGTGTGCTAGTCTCTGTGGTGTGAGGTGGTATCTCAAAGTTGTTTTGATCTGCATCTCTCTGATGATTAGTGATGCAGAGCACTTTTTCATGTGCCTTTTGGCCATTCGTATTTCTTCCTTGGTAAAGTTTCTGTTCATTTCTTCGCCCCATTTTTTGATGGGGTTGGATGTTTTCTTCTTGTAGAGTTCAACCAGTGCTTTATATACCATTGATATCAACCCCTTATCTGATGGGTATTGTGTAAATATCCTTTCCCATTCTACAACTTTGACTTTTAATTTCCAACTTCATGTCTAGGTCAAAATTGATCTTTTTATAGGCATCTGATAGCTCATAGATGATTCTCACCTTTCAATTCCACTAGCAAAGACCTTCCTCTTCTTCTCGGATAATAAAACTAAAGGCTCAATATAAATCGGTTGCTTTATCCTTATGCCACTTATAATGGTGAGGATATTTTCTGTAGACTGCATACCCCCCTCCCCGAGTGAAATTCTACTATCAGATAAGGTGGTTGACATTCAAGATTAAGGACACTTTGTTGTTTTCAATTGTGAGTATGTCAGTTGTGCATGTCATCTAAAACTGAGAATAAATGTATCAGCCCTAGGAAAGCTGATGGTTTAAATGAGTTTCAGTTAAAACAAGGAAACCGGAAGAGAACAGGAGGTCCCAGCGTATTACTGATGGGACCTCGAGCTGCATGGTCAATCTTCCTGTGTTGCAGAAGAGATGGAATAAACAGGGCCTCCCCTAACATGGGCTCCGTACCCAGAATTCACTTTAAGTACATTTTATTTTATTTTAGTACAACTTTTAGAAGAATCACATCAGTCTTTTCTTTTCCCAAAAAAATGGGGGTGGGGTGTAATTTGTTTGGAGAACTAAGAATATGGCTCTGGAAAGCAATTTTTTTTACACAGGGTAGTATTGGAATAATTTGATGAACATTAATAGGAAAAACCACTAATAACTAATTCAGGGGATATACGTGGGACTTGGTCTAATATATCTTTATTACATAGTTACATGAGAGGCCTCTGTGGAATCTCTTATTAGAGGCCTTACCCCACCTAAGAGGGTGTCTCCCTCAAAACCTAACCTCCTACCAATGACCCCACCAGATAATACCACTGTGTTTGGATGTTAGGATGAAATCCAACCTCAAAAAAATGAGGAGCTGAATTAAAAATAATTCAGAAATAAAGAATAGCAAATTCTTCAAGGCAATGATATTAGCTCTTAGCTTGTCCTCGCTCCAAAGCCTAAAATACTGACAGATTGAACATTAACTCAGGAAATCTTTATCTTAGAGTTGTAGATAAGAATGGAGTGTGCCTCAGCCCATACAATTTTCAAAAGCATACAATAAGAACAGGTTGAATAATGCTCTATGTCGTGGTGATTCAATAAAAATGAATAGATACATAATATTTATCAGAAACCTGATTTTTAGGTTTGTAGATAAGAAGGATTATACCTCAGGTGACCAGGCCACAAAGAATTGATTGATCATTTTGGCACCAACCAACCTGTAACCCATTCTTTATAAAACTCTGCTCCTCTGTTCTCCTTCTCTATTAAAGATTTTCTCCTTGTAGGGGTCAGAGAGATAGCGCAGTGGGTAAAGTGCTTGCCTTGAATATAGCCAATAGGGGTTTGATTCCCTGCATGTCATATGCCCCTCTCCCCCCTTCCCCTCCCCCCTCCCCCCTGCTCCCTGTCCCAGCCTTACCAATATTGATTCCTTAGTGCAGAGCCAGGAGCATCACTGTGGCTGGCCCCAAAACAAGCAAAGAAGAAATGCTTCTTGTGACCATGCAGACAACATGGTTACTTTGAGGACACAAATCCAACCTGCCTGCATACTGCCAATAAGGATCATTCTTATTCACTACTGTCTTTCAGTTGATTGGTTGGCCTCTCAATGGCTCTGAATTGCTACTGGATCTTTATAGGATTTCAACAAATGAAAATAATAAAGGTAGGACACAAAGCTTCAAACTATAGAAGAATCTAACTGAGTTTTAATTCAAAGACTATGAGTTTTAATATCTTAATAGTTATAAACCTTAATAGTAATCCGATGGCTCAGTTGTCCCATGCTTTGGAGTCCCCATCTGTAAAATGAGATCAATAATATAACTTCGTCTGAGCATCTCACCTGTATGGCAGATCCTGGCAAGCTACCCATGGCCTATTCGATATGCCAAAAACAGTAACAACAAGTCTCACAATGGAGATGTTACTGGTGCCCACTCAAGCAAATTGATGAGCAACGGGACAACGGTGCCAGTGTGTAGATTTAAGCAAGACTAGACATAATGATGGAATCAACATTGGTTCTGACATTTCTGTTACACTATTGGGTTCAGTAAGAAAGAATTCAAGAGAGTTCATGAACGTAGAAATAAAAGAAAATTGCCCTATTGTTTAACGACTGTCATACTGACTGAACTATGATCTCTGAAAAGTAGATAATACAAAGTGTCTTTACTGGCTGCTGAAATAAGAATTCCAATTTAAAGGACCTTTGTGTTTATTTTTAATGCAAATACAGTCCTACGTACAGCATCTTCTGCCCTCTTCTGGCATCTCCAAGAAATTCAAGCATCTGTATAAAGTAAATAGAAAACGCATTGTTTTTATTTCATGTTTCCTGGACAGCCACAGATCATTTCTCCAGTTTTAGATGAAATCTGCAATATTGCAAATGAAGATGGAAGTTATCAGAAATCCTTATTTTTTTTTTTTCACGGTGTGTTTTTGAAATGGAGATTTTATTTTATTCCGTTTAATTTTTCCCTTGTCAGCTCTACATGTTATAACAAATAAATAATTAATTAAACGGTGCCACTAATTTTTGCAAGTACTAAAATCTGAGGTCATTATAATTCTTAAGATAATTAATCAAATGTTTAAAATAGAACCAGCATGTGAGACCCTTGGCTTATAGAAAAAGCCTAGGGCTAGAGGCCTCATTTTCTTTTAAAGAATGTATTGGATTTTAGCCCATTTTCCCAAACCCGCAATAAATAAATGAAGTCCTAATTTTGAAAGGTATGACAATTCAGGCCGACTGAGAATTGGGGGCACTCCAGTTGGAATTTTAGAGGTGGTGTGGATCAAGCACCTGCTTGCTATGCCTTTGAATGGAAGTTTTTGAAGTTATCTGCACAGTCTCATACCCAGTCAGAGATGTCAGCAGGGCAAAGGATTTTTTATTAGACTGCAACATCAAAACAGAAGTTTCTGTTGGTAAATACAAGAGAGCCAGAGGACATCTTGCTGTGATAGGCAGGGTCAGGCAGAAAAAAAAATGGATTTATTCAAAGATCTATTACTAAAGGGTGGTCTCACACGTTTCAGGCCTTCCTGCTGTGGGAGAGGATTTGCCAAACAAAATGAAAGCAACATGGAAGAGAGGACCAGTTGGCATCAAAGGAAAAGAGGAACCAATCATTTGAGGAGGCAGGAAAGCATTTGTGATATCAGCTCAGTTTTTCTATGTTCATCTAAGACTGTGTAATTCAAGTGGTGCCAAATTTGTGGTCTAATCTACAGCATCATTTTTCAACTCACGGTGACTTTTAAAGCTTCAAAGTCTTGGAAAGGTAACATTGTTCTAGATTCCAAGGATTTATATTTTTAAATTAAAAAATAAATTAAACTAATATTTTCTAGATTAAAATCACAGAGAACTCCAACTTTTATCCACAGATACCTTGCTTAGTCATTAATCCACATTTCTGTTCATGAAAGTAAGCAAACGCTTCACTGTTTGGACAAAAGAAAGTCATAGAAGCAAACTTTAAGGCATATGAAAAGGTAATAGCATTTGTATAGGCGGGGCCTGGTTGGGGATACTTACTGACTTCTCTTACTCCAATCATGACATATGGAACAAAGATTCAGCCTCAGCTACATCTGAAAGACCACATCCAGGGCCAACATCTAGGTTGAATTCCTCTGTACCCTTCAACTTTAATACAAAACTTGTAAATAAGAATTAGGAAGGGAAACCATTTAATCTAGTTCTTCAGAATAAACACAGAGCTTCAAACATAAACAAGAGACTGGGAAATTCATCCTAGTGATTGATCAAGACAAAATGCTAGATAAAATTGTTAATGCAGCAGAACTAAGTATGAAAACTGGTGAAGATTTCAAAGAAATAATCATAATCATACTCACTAACATGTGGAGAATAATGAATAAAATTAGAAGGTCAACAAGGACAGAAAATACAGGAGAAAGGATTGAACAAATAGCTAAATAATGAAAATAGTTCCATTTAAAAGCACAAAAGAGGGACTCAATTGTAGATGGATAAAGCACAACACTAGGTTGGAAGAGAAAGTAGTTTTAAAATCCTCCCCCCCCAAGAAAAGGCAGCTGGGATAGAGAAGGGACCACTATAACAAAATTAGTTGGAAATGATCACTTTGCATAAGAACTTCAAGCTGAAAGTTCAAGTTAAGGAACAAACATAACCTTTCAGTATCTGTGTGGCAAACCATAGTGCCTAAAGGAGGGTGGGGGACAGAAAGAGAAAGAGGAGAAGAGAGAGAGACAGAGAGAGATGAACAGATAGACAAACATACAGAAGGAAAATGTCTGCAATTGAGACAGCCTCAGATAAGGGGGTGGCAGGAGGGCAAAGGGAAACGCTGGTGGTAGGAAATGTACATTGGTGGAGGGATGGGTGTTGGAACATTGTATGACTGAAAGCAAACCATGAGCAGCCTTGCATCTGTGTGTCTCATGGTGATGCAACAAATAAAGAGAAAAGAAGAAAAAAGAAAAAAAGTCTCCAAAAGACCAGAAGGGATGACATATATAACACATTTAATGGACAGCATCAACAAGAATAACATCTACATTATAGGATTCCAAAAGGAGAAGAGAAAGAGAGTGAGATGGGGGAAAAAAACACATATTTTAAGAGATAATATTGGAGAATTCCCTTATACTAGAAAAGCAAGAAGGTCAAAATATTTAAACTAAAATAAACACAAATGAATACACATCAAAACACATTATAATCAAAGTGCAAAAATCAAAGATAAAGGGAGTCCTAAAAGCAGATTAAAAAAAAAGCATAATCACATAAAAAGAAATTGCCATAAGATAATTTGAAGAAGCTCTCTACAGGCCAGACAGGAATGAGTTGTATATTCATTATATCACTGCCATCCCGTTGTTCATCCATTTGCTCAAGTGGGCGCCAGTAACATCTTCATTTTTTTTTATCATGTGCTAGTGTAGCCCAGAGGCATTGTCTCGCTTCAGGAACATGAAGAGCATATTGTTGTTACTATTTTTGGCATATCAAATACATCATGGGTAGCTTGCCAGGCTCTGCCACACAGGGAAAAAAAAATTAAAAGGTCATGCGGCCATGAATGCAGCCGTGATCCCCAGGAAAAATGCATCACTCTCTTCTGGGAGCCTTGTTTTATAATCTCTGGATCTTGGCCATTGATGAGATTACATGGCTGGAGGGGGGGAGTTTGTGAGTGTGACTGCCAAGCTACTGGAAAACTGCAGATCTGGGTGGAGGAGGACCAGTCCCGATCTGAGCAGGCTTGGAGATCTCAGCCACAAGCCCTCATACCTGGGTTGCTCGGTTGGTTCCTTCATGGGTGAGGCTCGTCTGAGCATGTGGAGAGTGGCCTTGAGCATGGCTGTGGCTGGGTTCTGGAGGTTATAGGCTGCCAGGGCTCTGCTTGGGGTAGGGAGAGAAACTAAACCTGCCTCCCTGTGAGGGGGCCCCGATGAAGACAGCCTGGCACAGGGGCAGAAGATGACTTGTATATTAGAAGTCCTAAATTAAAAACTCACGGCAGAGCCTGGCAAGCTACACGGGGTGTATTCGATATGCCAAGAACAGTCACAACAAGTCTCACAATGGAGTCGTTACTGATGCCCGCTCGAGCAAATTGATGAACAACGGGATGACAGTGATACAGTAACAGTGAAGTGAAAAACAAAACATAACAAAGCAAAAACTCAAGGGAAGAATACTTTACCCAGAACTAATTGAATGGTAAAGAGCTCTTATAAACAAATAATTGTTCAAGGAGTTGGTTCATATCTATTAAATCAGCCTTGCATATGATATTATAGGGGCTTCAGTAGAAAGTAAAAGAACTGTACCTAGAAACAGCAAGAC
Source organism: Sorex araneus (assembly GCF_027595985.1). Classification (NCBI taxonomy): domain Eukaryota; kingdom Metazoa; phylum Chordata; class Mammalia; order Eulipotyphla; family Soricidae; genus Sorex; species Sorex araneus. The sequence continues at coordinate 142,877,993 of NC_073307.1, read as the reverse complement.
ACCAAAAGCAGTAGATAAAGGTGAGGAGGGAAATTATAATGAGAACTCTTAGAAGAAGTCTGAGAAAAATTTTTCATATATGGCAAAGTGTTAAACAGTTCATGAAAACTGAAATCATATAGAGCAGTTCAGTTGTGTAATTGGTTAGCACACGACACATATATATCAGAATATGTGCAGGTGATGCTGAGATTGGGAAATAATATACAGCATATGTTCTACATCATAATTGTGTAAAACTATACATCAGCCACCCCCCAAAGAAAATAAAACAGGTAAACTTCAAATTCTTGAGGAAACTGCACACAAGGTCATTGAACAATTATTTCATAAAATTACAAGAAAAAATTGTTTTCAAAAGCAAACAATGAGAAGAGAAAAAATACCTAGAAAAAGATACTGTTTACAGTTGCTTTATAAAGAACAAATTACTCAGAAATAAACTTAAAATATACAAAATACTACTACAATAAAATGTATAAAACATTATTAAAAATAAATAATCCCAAAAGGGAAAAGATATTCTTTGTCCATGCAGTGGAAGAATTATCAATGTTAAATGACCATCCCATTCCAAACTATTTACAGCTTTGAAGCAAACCCAGTAAAATTCCAAAGGCATACTTCAAGGAAAGCAAACACTATAAAAAATGTAACCAAACACCAAAAAGATGTGAATTATAGTCCCTGACCTCAAACTATGGAAAAACAAATAAACAAAAAAATGAATGAATTTGAGAAAGTATGGTATTGGAACAAAATTAAATACAGAGATCACTGGACTTAAACTGGGAAAAATAAATAAATAGACCATAAATAAATAACCCCCATATATATAAGATGTTATACATAATTTCTGATAAATTGCATACAAGAAATTCTACATATTCTGTATATAGAATTTCTGGTAAATTATATAATTAAAATTTCTGATAAAGGACCCAACAGCATATCGTGGGAGAAATTCTTTTCAAAAAACATTGTAGGAAAAGATGTCTAATCACAAAAAATACATAACTTGACAACTATTTCACATCATACATAAAAGTTACTTCAAAATATAGTAAATACTTGTTTCTGAGATCCCGAACCATAAAATCTATACAAAAAGAACTGTCTAAACACTTCATGAGATGAGCGTTAGTGACTTTTTTATGATTGGGGTAAAAACTCTAAAAGCAAGGAAAACAAACACAAATAAATAACTAGGACTAATCAATATAAATAAATAACATCAAACTAGATTATATCTGCAGAGTAAAAGAAACTGGCAGTAGAATTAAAATGGTATCCTATTTAATAGGAGAAAATATTTGTCTAACATTTATCTTCCCAGGGATTAATATTTAATATTTATAAAAGAACTTGTAATACTCAAGAGCAACAACAATAAAATAAACCTCAATTTGAAAAAAAAAAAGAAAAACACAAGGGGGCCGGAGAGAGTACAATGCATACAGAATTTGCTTTGCATACGCCAGACCTAGGTTCAATCACCAACACCACATATGGTCTCGAAAACTCTGCCAGGAGTGATCTTGGAGCACAGGGCAAGAGTTAAGCCCGGAAGAACACTGGGTGTGGATCCTCAACTCTCCTGCAGGAAAAAAAAAAACTATTAATAGGCACTTCTATAGAAGTCACCCCCCCGCCCCCCCCACACACACATTGGTTGTTAAGATCACCTAAATTCAAATCAAAGCTACATAAGTTATCTGTGAGCACAACTTACAATTCAAAGACCAGATCTGGGAGATGACAAAGTTGTGAGGGACAAGGCACCTTTATACCTTGCAGCTGGGAATGTAAACTGGGTCACTCTCATTAAATAGTAAGAGAGATATTTATCATATTTAAAAAGTAATGGAAATCTTTAAATTCTTGACATGCTAAATATCAACTTACCATGCAACCCAAAACTTCTTTTAGATATCTCTGAAAAGTATGAAATCACTCATTTGAAAGGGCATCTATAGTCCTATATTCATCTCAGTGCTATGAACAATGGCCAATATACAGACACAGTTCATGTGCCCAGGAAAGATGAATGAATTAAGACTGTGAATAGATGTACTCTGAAATACTACTTAGCTTTAAGAATGGAAGGAGGGGCTGGAGCGATAGCACAGCTGGTAGGGAGTTTGCCTTGCACGCGGCCGACTGGGGTCCAGTTCCCAGCATCCCATATGGTCCCCTGAGCACCTCCAGGAGTAATTCCTGAGTGAAGAGCCAGAAGTAACCCCTGTGCATCGCCAGGTGTGACCCAAAAAGAAAACAAAAGAATGGAAGGGAGCTAGTCATCTGCAATAGCATAGGTAAATTTACAAGGAGCAGTGCTAAGTCATCCACAGAGAGATAAATACCAGATGATCTCACACATAGCAGGAAAATTTAAAAAAATAAATCAACAAAATAGACAATGTTAACTCACCTTAACTAAGGTTTTTGGGTTGGATATTATGGACACAAGGAATGAAGAGGACCAAGTTGATAGTGGTAGAAGAATTTCAGTTCTTGAGTGATAAGCATGTTTGACAATTTATTTCTCACAAAAACAAAAAAATGAGCAAGCACCAACAATGATGTAAAACAATGTTACCTTCATTTAAAAAATAGTAGTGTTTAAAAGTATAATGATGTCTTCAATATCTACATAAATCATAATTAAATTTTAAGACTAAAAGGCAAATGCTAGCCTCTGAAAAATGAGAAGGTAGCATTTTTCAAAACTGGTTGAAAGCATAGTTGTAATGTTTGTTCTTAAGTGCTCAGGAGCCTTGAAAATTGAGTTGGCTTCTATCTTAATGTTGTGGGACTTGATAAATGAGTTAGGCCTACCACAACTATATTGAGGTGTTTCTATTATGCAAGGTAGCAGTAAATATGACATATATTCACTACATGCTCCTGATATGAATAATGTATTTAAAAATGGACGTACATTGTAGGATAACATAGCCTCAGGTAGTTTAGGTTTATTGGGTTACTCCCGTTACAGTGCTCCCGCTCCTCTGTGTTTATTTGTAACTTCTTTCTTAGTGTTCTGTTGACTTGCAAATACTGTTTTTCTCTTCTCCTTGAGTCCTTTGCATAGTTTATTCAGAGCAATATCCTTTTTGTATGGACACAGGAAGACTTAGCAAATGCTATGCTTTTATAACCTGGGAGTCATTTGACTCAACATGATATTTTCCCCTGGGCATCTGTTCTCTCGACCTAAGCCTCAGCTGCCCTTACTTCCCAGTACCCCCAAAAGCAGGGTCCCAATGAGGGACGAGACAGACCCAGGGCAAGCAGTGAGTTGTGTGCTACCCTGGCATCGAGATGGGCCTGGCCAAAGTGCCTAATGCTTAACTATAAGTTAAGAGCTTGATCATGGACAAATGTTGTGATGATCCAAACAGTGATAACTAGATTTGGACCCTGCTAGGGTGAGGAATGATTAATCTGGCCTGAGTGCTGTGGTCTGAGTCTGTGGCAAGATGTTGCCAGGAGAGCTGCCTTGTAAGCCTCAATGTATCTCTTGCTATGTCCATACAAAATAACTAGTATTAAGATGTTAAAGAGTGTTTGGACTAAGGAAAGGAGAAAAACACCTTAAGAGTCAGGAAGGACTTTGGAATGCCAGGCCCTCAGGAAGGACTTTCTCATGATGATTTTGCTACCTGGCTGGTGTAACCTAGGAGCAAGGGCAAGAGAGAGAGAGAGGAGAGAGACGAGAGAGGCTGCAGCAGATCCAGAGAGAGGACGGAGCTAGAAGAGCGGGAGATGGGAAAGATGGAAGATTGAATAAATGGTAACTAATCAGCAACCAGCTTGGTCCTCATTCTTCCTTCGCCTGTCCTTGGCCAACGGCCGTCCTGATCCAGCCCATGCACACCCATACACAGCGGTTCCAGAGCACTGAACACGGGCGGTGAGACAGCCACCCGGAGATCCTGTGAGTACACACGCCCATCGGCGTGCTTTAGTTCTTTACAGTACATGAATTCCAATTTTGTAGAACAGGTAGAATATGCATATAACTAACTCAAAAAACAAAATCTACAATAGTAACATTGGAAATGTTAACAGATATCATTTGGTTTATATTTTTTGTATTCTGCTCATATATCTCTTTTTAAGAACTTCAATGCATGTACCTATTAATTTTATATTTTAAAAAATAAAGAGTTCTCAACACCTTTCATATTATCCCATAGGTAATGTGGCATAAAATCTGACTTAGAATTGAATGAAATAGCAGACATTATAAAATACAAGTTCCTCTTCTATAATGAATAGACTGAGTCAAGCTAGGATACACCAGTTTGTTATAGGAATTTACACTAGGAAGACAGTGAAGCTAGAAAGAGAAATTTCTATAATATCTTAGAAGAGTTATTCCTCTGTTCTATTTTGGGAATTTATATTTTATCTACAACAATTGGGCAACAATTATAGGCTATTTATACTTTGTGGTTTTGCACTTTACATATACTTTAGTGTGAAATAATCCTCATTTCATGAGAATTTTGAGTTACTTGGGGAGTTGGAGGTTTTGACAGTGTTGGTGCAGACCTGATGGTCTTCAGGTGCTACTTTTGGCTTTGTGCCCAAAAGGTCCCCACTGGTAGTGCTCAGGGTCAATCCAGGTATTGGTCCTGAAATTATATGTGGTGCCAGGCATTGAATCACTGTCAAACACATGCAAGGCAAGCATCTTAATCTCTGTGCTCTCTCTCAGGCCCCAGACGTTTTCATTTCTTAAAATATTATCCACCAATGTTTTTTTTTTTCTGGAGGTAGGCCATATCCAGTGGTACTTAGAGACCACTCCTGGCTCTGCACTCATCAGTTATTCCTGGTGATATTCAGGGAATGATATGTGGGTCAGCCACATGCAGTAATTTGGGTTTTATTAAAGAGAACCATCTTGGGTAGAGAAGGAAATAAAATAGAGTATCAGATTCCGTCTCTTAATAAAAACAGCTTTGACTTCCTGTTCAATCAAATTTTCCCTATATGGGAATGTAGATTCACAGGACTAATACGCATTTGAAAGAGGCGCTGGGATATTTTCATATAAGGACATAAAAGTGTAGATTTATTCTGAAGCAGGGATACTTATTTGCCAAGAAAAATGAAATGAACTTACTATAAGAATAGCATAGAAAGTACTCTTTTTGAGTTGTACTATATAGCAAAATTACTATACTTGGATAGTAAATCCTTCTATAAGGGACAATACAATGAATGATATAAATTTAATTATATTTATTTCTTTTGTGTAACAATAAACATACTAACAGCTGGGTGGTCGTTCTGCTCTTCCCAATATAAGCCCAGTGTCTAAATTATAATATGGGTATTAGTGAAAGTTGGTTGAAAATAAAGGATCATATTCATCTTCCAAATAATTGTCGATTCTTATCTAATGCTTGTTATTTGTCACTGTGTCAGAAACTTTTCCTATTTCATTTCTGTTTGAAGTTGGTTTTTTTTTTTGGACAGAAGATGACCTATTCCAGGGATATTTTTTATTAGGAATGACTCAGAGATTGTTAGTAGGTTGATTATGTGACTCTGGAAGTGGAGAAGAATGGAAGAATAGTAAGTAAGCTCCAATCTCAGAAATCTGTAAATCTCAGAAAATAAGGCAAGAGATTAGGAAACAAGTACCACAAAGGTGTGTCAGGGGCCGATTAAAAGTCATCTATTTGTCCCCACTGTATATTCTGACTGAAAAACTGCTTTATAAAGAAACAAACATGATGACCTCTCAGTATCTGTGTTGCAAACCATAGTGCTCAGAACAAAAGAGAGAGACAGACAGTCAGACAGACAGACAGACAAAAAGAGAGAGAGGAGAAAGGGAGAGGGAGAGGGAGGAAGAGAAAGAGAGAGGGAGAAAAAGAAGGAGGGAGAGAGAGACAGAGAAAGAGAGAGAAGGAAAGTGCCTTCCATTGAGCCATAGAGCATAAAAGTAGGCTGGGGAAGGAGGGTGACAGGAAGGAAACTGGGGTCATTGGTGTGGGAAATGGACACTAGTGGAGGAATGGGTGTTGGATCATTATATGGCAAAACCCAATCACAAACAACTTTTTAACTGTGTATCTCAGGGTGATGTAATTAATTTTTAAAAAAATAATAAAAGGAAATCATTGTGTGTAAACCTCTGTATAAGCACTATATGAAACCAGCTTTCAATCTCTGGTGAATAAAACCATGTCTTTCCTTAAAACACACACACACACACACACACACACACATACACACACACCATATACATATATATATATATATGTTTTGATACTTGTCATAAATACATACAAAATGCAACTATACTTGAAATCCAAAATAAATGAATAAATAAATAAATAAAACTAGCTTCAGATCTATGGATTTTAAGCCTATTCGATCTCTGCTTAATCTAGTCAGAATTTGCATTTGAAAGTTGTTGTCGAAAATCATGGTTGATCGAGGGTACAAATAAAAGAATATGTTCATATTTTTATCCAGAGAAATATATCAAATTTGGGTTATTTTGTCTATCACATAGATTAGAATACAGGCTCAGAGAAAAAAAGCAATTTCCCTCCAAACAACTTCCTTGTATTGGTTGAAGCTGACATTTGATCTGAGAATAGAACAGTTCAAAATCCTATGATCTTCCTAGTCTATACATGGCCTCTCATTTAGATTTATTCAGCTCTTCAGTATGCATTTATGGTGATCTCGTTAAGCCCACAGATCTACTTTTATGTCTCACCAGCGTTGTCAAGCAGTAAAGATATTTGTATTGTGTTGCCTTCATGGGTGTCCTGAGTACTTGGCTACAGGCAGCCTACCCAGTCAAGGTTAAGGAAAAACCTCTGATGCTCATTTTCACACACCCACTCTGCTTTTTTTTTTTTTTAGAAGCAAGATCATTTTTATTGAAACTCATTCAGGAATATGTGAGGAGAGAGAGAAAGATAGAAGTACCTCAAAGAGAACACAGGCTTCTCCAGAGTGGAAATAAGCAAAGGAAGAAACACAGAGATGAGAAAAAGAGATACATATTCAAAGGAGAATATGGGCTTGAAAAGCAAGCCTCACTCTGCTTTCAATTCAGCTAACATTAAGGAAAAGCTAGCTTTCCAAAGACACTGCAAGTGTAGGAGTCGCTTTCGATATTAAACACTTACTGAGCTACTGTGTATATTTTAACTGGATCAGATGCCACCTGGTGTGACTTTGTCCCTGGTCTTCAGACAGAATGTGGTGTGGATTGTCAGTAGACTGGTAATGAGCACCTATTTTTAGAGTTGTTTTTCAAATGGTGTTCTGAAGGAGATTTGATGAGTTGATGGTCCAATAATGTCTCAAACTTCCTCTTAAACTCATTGAAGTCACACAACTTTCTCAAGGTCACAGCATCCAGCATCGGTTAGTTACAGAGATGGGGCTTGCCAACTAAAAATACGTTGCCAACAGAAATCATTCAAAATAATTTACAGTCTTTTTCTTTATATTCCTCTAAATAGCAATACATGACACTTAGATGTCATGTCAGACCCATTCTGCCTCTTACCCCCACAATCTGCATTTCTCTGAGTCTATTAAATGTAAAGTAGAAAAAAAATCATAAATTTTATCTTTGGAATTTATAGTGCTTAGAATGCAGCAGGTAAGTCCCTTTATTAATTATGTACATTCTAGTATATTATATAGTTCTGTCTTTTTATGTAGGACTCAAAATTGCCCTAAATACTAAGAATTTTTTTAAAAGACACTCATTAATGTCACTCTCAGACATAATTATTTTCTTAAATATGACACAGTTATATGTCATTGCACCTTGGTTTTTATAAGATTCATGCTTTTTATCTTCTGTAACATACAAAATAAGCAAATCACATTTTTAAAAAATAGTTGATAACGAGAGATGTAAATCACTCAGTCTTGGTAATTCCCAAGCAGCTTGTAGGCATTGCCTTAATTATAATAGTAAAAACTTTTGGAATGCTTACAATAGCCTGGTATTCTAAGTGTTTTCCACTTCTCAACTAAATCTTCATACCTATCTAAGAGGTAGGACTCTTATTATCCCATTTTACAGATGAGGACAATAAGTCATTGAAATGGGCATTCCCTTATATCTCAGTATTTCAATTTCTTTCTAGATACTAAATTAGTTCTGCTCCTTCCTTAGTATTTAAATTCAAACATGTGTATGTAATACCTGAAAAGTTAAGCAATCATTCTGGACCTGGTTGTAACTAACTTTTTATCTTGAATTGTTTTCTTATGAATTTTACCAGTGAACTCCTACTGAAATTCAAGTCTACTTAAAATATACCATGTTTTCCTGACACCTATGTTCTTCACATTAAGTATATATAAAATTCTATTCCACTGTTAGAAATCTCTTTGTAATACTTGCCACTCTTAATGATCAATTCTAGATTTTTTTCTTCCCTATGCTTTTAAAGTACATTTTCATCCTCTAGGTTTGCTCTCTCTCTTTTCTTCTTTTTCCTTCCTTCCTTCCTTCCTTCCTTCCTTCCTTCCTTCCTTCCTTCCTTCCTTCCTTCCTTCCTTCCTTCCTCCCTCCCTCCCTCCCTCCCTCCCTCCCTTCCTTCCTTCCTTCCTTCCATTCATCCTACCTTCCTTCCTCTTCCTCTTTCTCTCATTCTTTCTCTCTTTTTCCCTTTTGTTATTCTCACCCAATCTTTATTGTGTTACATGTTTTTTATATTTAGTCTATTGTGATGAAAGACGATGTAAATCCTAAAACATGATCCAAAATCCAGATATTTGGCATATTGAAATTTCAATCAGTGCTAGCTGAATAATAATTTTTATCAAATCTATGATAATGTTTTAAACTATGACTTTTGCACTAGCAAATGTGCAAATCACTACTCTTTAGTGCAGACAGTTGAAATTTAGATTCAATGGCATAGTTTTCATTGCATTACTTTTTTTCTCTTGATGTTTTTAACTGGATTATTTATTTCTTGACTATTACAAATATTTGTGTTCACGTACAGAGACACTCTGATGAAACATTCATGACAGTTCTTACCTCAGAGACATGCATGATACATGGTACATTCATGGTATCTCTTCCCTAGGTGAAGAAAAGAGCTAACTATACTATGCCTGCCTCATAATTTCTCATTTACCCTCCATTTCATTTTTAAAACTTCTTCTACAGTGCTCTCTGGAAAAATAACATATGTGTGCCTAAATATATTTATTAGTTCCACAATACGCTTGTAATAGAGTTCCAACACCCTAGATACATCACAGAATGTACTTTATAGTTTCGTCTCTGCTTATATGCCTTACCTCAGTTGTTCCATGCTCTCACATCTATACTGTATACCAGAATCATAAACTCCTCAGTATTCCTTACTCTTTGATTTTACTCATCTAAGTGTCTTTATGTAGGTTATCCTCATGAGATTTGGTGAGAATTGAGGTGAGCAAACAGTAGCACTCTTCATACCTGTGTGGGTACACTTTTGTCTTAGAAGCAAATATGAAGACAGACAGACAGTGATTGTTAGGGTCAAGCTGTTGGGGAACAGTTTTTCCCCAACGTGCCTGGACACATTGCACACCGGGTCTGGGCAGATGTCGGGTGAAGGCTAATGAGCATGTGCAGAAACCACTCTGGGAGATAGCTGATGGCTTCTCACTTTATTGCAAATAAATATATTTTATAGAGTGTCTGGCCTTAAGAGTATGGCCTCATTACATAAAATTTAGCATTACTAACCTATCACCTTTCCAACTTCACTTTGTCCCAGTCCAATGCCAATTAGGGCTAGATGCTGCAGTTAGGAATGCAGTTAGGTGACAATTCTTGCAGGGGTGATACCTGGTGTTTGTAAAATGCTACCAGACTTTCCCTACTAGGTCTCTATGCAGGGAGAGGTGTTATCTGCTATGCAGGGACAGATCTTATCAGCTCTGGCATCTGTTGCCATTCTCCACATCAAGCAACAGTGCCTTACTAAATCTTACTGTAGATGGCCTTATGCTATTAGTCAATCAAACACAACGTGGGAAAATTTTAGTCTCAACACTTGGAAGAGGATTTTTCCTATTCACCTTAATTTATGGTACCAGTTCATAAGACCAGCTAACTCGCGAATGAAGGTTGAGAAAGTCCACAGCCCAGTTTGGGTCCAAAATCACCCAGAGCCTCAGTGGCTTTTTACTTCCAATGTGGGAGATAATGAGCCAGCAGAGAAAGACCAAGCGTGTCATAGAAGTGGGATTTCTGGAACTCAGCTTTATTATCTGAAAAGTGTCTCCCAAGCAGTGCTCAGAAGACTCAGGGCCATTTTGGGCAGCTGGTTCGATGTTTAGCTGATGTGTTGCTATTTAGGGCTCTAGCCACAAGATTTAGATGATGTGGTGCTATTTAGCAGTGATGCAGAAGACCAGGCAACCCTATTAGTGCTTAGTGGCTACCAGGATCACATAAGTGTTGTTATGGATGGGTGGAAGGGGGGACATGTGGTATAGGGTTGAAAATCGGTCCCTGAGCATGTTAGATATGCATCCCCAATTGCTTCATGCTTGTCGTTGCTCAAGCTCCACCCTTCCCCAAACAGGTTCATGGGACCCTCTCAGCACCGCCCCCCACGGTCTGGACAGAGCTGCCCCACCGGATGAGTGCAGCACCCCTGAAGCCCCCCAGCACTCTGGTTTCTGGCCCCAGCCTTCCCTGATCCTGCCCTAGCTCCACCTTTCCCCGAAAAGGTTCAGACCAGCAAAAGGAACCCAAACCAGACTGAAGGAAAGGAATAATGAAACTTAGAGCAGAAATTAATGACATGGAAACCCAAAAAACAATCTGAAAGGTCGATGAAACCAAGAGCTGGTTCTTTGAGAAAATAAACAAGATTGATAAACACCTAGAAAGACTCACAAAGAATGAGAGAGAACCCTAATAAACCGAATCAGAAATTAAAAGGGGGACATCACAACAGGAACTAGTGAAATCCAAATGATCATCAGAGACTACTTTGAAAGTCTGTATGCCACGAAACAAGAGGACCTAGAAGAAATGGATGAATTCCTGGATTCCTACAATCCCCCAAGACTGAACCAAGAAGACTTGGAATATCTCAATAGACCCATTAATATCAAGGAAATTGAAACTGTAATCAAGAGTCTTCCCCAAAACAAAAGCCCAGGTTCAAATAGATTCACTAGCGAATTCTTTCAAACATATAAAGAGGACCTGTTGCTGGTTCTTCCCAAGCTTTTCCAGGAAATTGAAGAAACAGGAACTCTCCTAAACAGTTTCTATGAGGCACATATCTCCCTAATATCAAAAGCAAACAAAGATACCACTCACAAAGAAAATTATAGACCAATATCCCTGATGAACACTGACATGAAGATTCTCAACAAAATATTAGCAAATAGAATCCAACAACTCATCAAAAAGATCATACAACACGACTAAGTGGGATTATATCCCGGGGATGCAGGGATGGTTTAACATTCAGAAATCAATCAACACAATCCATCACATTAACAAAAATAAAGATAAAAACCATATGATCATATCAACAGATGCAGAGAAAGCATTTGACATGATCCAAACATGTCAAAACACTCACCAAAATGGGTTTTGAAGGAACTTTCCTCATGATAGTTAAAACCATCTACCACAAACCCATGACAAGCATTATCCTCAATGGGGAAAAACTAAGGGCCTCTCCTTGTCTTCAAGGAGAAGACAAGGATGCCCACTCTCACCACTTCTGTTCAATATAGTACTGGAAGTATTTGCAATAGCGGCTAGGCAAAAAAAAAAAAAGATATTAAGGTATTAAGGGCATCAAGATAGGAAAGGAAGATATCAAACTCTCACTATTCTCAGATGATATGATAATATATCTAGAGAATCCTCAAGCTACCAAGATACTCTTAGAAACAATAGACTTCTATAGTAAAGTGACAGGCTATAAAATCAATACCCAAAAATCCATGGCCTTCCTATATGCAAATAATGAGACAGAAGAAAGCAACATGAAAAAAGCAATCCTGTTTACAATTGTGCCCCAGAAAATCAAGTACCTCGGAATCAGCTTAACTAAGAAAGTAAAGGACCTCTACAATGAAAACTATGAAACAGTACTCCATGAAATAATAGAGGACATGAGAAAATGAAAGCATATTCCCTGCTCATGGATAGGGAGAACTAACATTGTCAAAATGGCAATACTCCCAAAGCATTATACAGATTCAATGCGATCTCTATAAAGATACCCATGAAATTCTTCAAAGAAATGGATCAAGCAATCATGAAATTCATATGGAACAACAAACGCCCACGAATAGCTAAAGCAATTCTTGGGAAAATACAATGGGAGGCATCACCCTCCCCAACCTTAAACTCTACTACAAAGCAGTAACAATTAAAACAGCATGGTACTAGAACAAAGGCAGAGCTGCATACCAATGGAACAGGGTGGAATATCCTTACACACTACCCCAAATGTGTGATCATCTAATCTTTGATAAGGGAGCAAGAATGTGAAGTGGAGCAAGGAAAGCCTCTTTAACAAATAGTATTGGCATAACTGGACAACCACATGCAAAAAAATGGGCTTAGACCTCGACCTAACACCATGCACAAAAGTCAGATAAAAATGGATTAAAGACCTCAACATCAGACCACAATCCATAAGGTATATTGAAGACAAGGTCAGCAAACCCTCCATGATATTGAAACTAAAGTTATCTTCAAAGATGACACGCAACCGATCTACCAAGTGGAAACAAAGAGATAAACAAATGTGACTATATTAAACTAAGAAGCTTCTGCACCGCAAAAGACACAGTGACCAGAATACAGAGACAATCTACAAAATGGGAAAGGATATTCACCCAATACCCATCTGATAAAGGGTTGGTATCAAGGTTGTATAAAGCACTGGTTGAACTCTATAAGAATAAAACATCCAACCCCATCAGAAAATGGGGCGAAGAAATGAACAGAAACTTTCTCAAGGAAGAAATATGAATGGCCAAAAGACACATGAAAAAATGCTCTTCATCACTAATCATCAGGGATATGCAGAGCAAAACAACTATCAATTACCACCTCACACCACAGAGACTGGCACACCTCCAAAATAACAAAAGCACAGGTGTTGGCATGGATGTGGGGAGAAAGGGACTCTCCTACACTGCTGGTGGGAATGCCGACAGGTTCAACTCTTTTGGAAAACAATATTGACACTTCTCAAAAAATTAGAAATTGAGCTCCCACTTGACCCAGGAATACCACTTCTGGGAATATATCCTGGAGAGGCAAAAAAAGTATAGTCGAAATGACATCTGCACTTGTATTTTCATCGCAGCACTGTTTACAACAGAATTTGGAAAAAAAAACCCGAGTGCCCAAGAACAGATGACTGGTTAAAGAAACTTTGGTACACATATACGATGGAATACTATGTAACTGTTAGAAAAGATGAAGTCATGAACTTTGCATATAATTGGATCAACATGGAAGGTATCACACTAAGTGAAATTAGTCAGAAAGGGAGCGACAGACATAGAAAGATTGCACTCATCCACAAAATATAAAACAACAGAGTGGGAGACTAGCACCCAAGAATAGTAGAAATAAGTACGAGGAGATTTGCTCCACAGCTTGGAACCTGGAACCACATGCTGGGGGAAAGGGTAGCTCAGATAGAGAAGGGAATACTAAGTAAAGTGTGGTTGGAGGACCCGCTTGTGATGGCAGATGAGTGCTGAAAGTAGACTATAGACTGAACAGGATGGCCACCCAATACCTCTATTGCAAATCACAAAACCCAAAAGAAGAGAGAAAACAAAAGGGATGGGCGATGTGTGCTGAAAGTAGACAATAGATTGAACATGATGGCCACTCAATACTCCTATTGCAAACCACAACACTCCAAAGGAGAGAGAGAGAAAAAAAGGGAATGCCCTGCCACAGAGGTGGGGTGGAGTGGGGAGGGATGGGATGGGTGTGGGAGGAATACTGGGGTCATCCGGTGGATGAGAATGGGCACTGGTGGAGGGATGGTATTGGAGCATTGTATGACTGAAACACAAGCAGGGAAATATGTAAATCTGTAACTGTACCCTCATGGTGATTCACTAATTAATTTTAGAAAAAAGAATTATCTGAAAGACAGAGAGATGATAGAAAGAGGCTTCAACAACAGGCTAGCTGAGTATTGTTTCAAAAGAAAGAAGTCTGTCCAGGTCATTGAGTATGCACATCTATATAAATATGCACATCTAGATTGTTCTATACTTGAATGAAGGGATAATCCTATCAGGACAGGTTGTTAGCTTCAGTGACACTGCATCTAGATAAAATAGATTTTTTTTAGATTATGCTTATAGTTAGACTATCCTTCTCCATGATTTTCTTGTAGCCAGCCAGGAGATGGTACTCATTTGTTGCTAGCACCGAAATCAGACTTATTTGAAACAGGTGAGCTGGGAAATTGCTTCACTCTACAGCACATGTTATTGCTGTGACAATTGCTGCAATACAATCCAGTTGGAAGTGAGTCAGAAAAAAGAGAGGAAACTAATCCCAGCCTCTGCTGCCAAATGAGAGGAGGCCGAAAGGACTCAGAGTGGCTCCTAGAAAAACACATCTCATACACACACATGTATACACAACACACACATACACACACAACACATACACAAATAGACCAAAATGATGAAATGCAAATAAATTATCCAGCTTTCATCCAACAGAAATAAAAATACCTCCAAATTTTTTAGCTTAATGGTATATGTCAGATTGTATTGACTCACTTGTGAAAGAGAAATTGCAGTATTACTCATTCTGCTTTAAACTATCATTTTTAAAGGCCTTTATGATATGAGATGATCAGCTAGAATGAACCCTTCGTGATCTTTGGCACACTGGCGAGGAAATTTATGTCAGTTTCACCAAGGACCTGGGTGTCTTTATTCCAATATGGCCTAATTTTATTTTCTTCACTGCCCCTCTTTCATTTTTTTTTAATGCTTAAAAAATACAATAGAATTGTCTTCTCAGCATGGGGATATCTGCATGTGTTAAAATTATGTTTTCTATTTTAAACTCATTCTTTTTTAATTTAAAAGGACTTGTCAGAACATGCAGTCTGTTTTCCCCCCTCATAGAGAACAGGGGAAGTCAAAACTCGATCATGAGATCTTGAAAGAGGTAAAATTCCAATGTGTGTGGGAAATAAACAAATAAATAATTAACAAGCAAACATAACCCCCCTGAAAAATGTGATAATCTGGTTGACTCTTGGACTTATTATTTTTTTGGTTCTGATATGAAGAACTGCAGACAAAGGAATCACAACAAGGGCTTACACTCAGAAAGAGGGAAATCTTCTTGTCTGAGAATTATTAGGCATGACAGCCTTCTATTACCTGTTTCCTGCAAGATATTAAAATGAAATTTCTCAATTTCTAGTACCTACAAGAGGTATACTGCATAAAAATGGCAATGGCTAACATTTACTGAGCACTTACATTTAGGTGAGAGTATGGATTTATGTACATATGTGCTTGTAAGTTAATATAGATTTATATTCCTTTTTTACCTGTGTGTACATCTACCAATCACATATATTGTTCTATTTTACCTATCCCCTTGACATAATAAACTTGGGAGGGATAATGCAGAGGCTAAGAAGCTTCCTTTGTATGCAGTAGACTCTGGTTTGATCTCTGGCTACCACATGCCCACAGAACACCTGGGCACAGAGTGAATAATAGCATGAGCATCTCCAAATGTGTACCTAAAACCCCAAATAATAAAGTGTGTAATAACAGTAATAATAATAATAATAATAATAATAATAATAATAATAATAATAAATACTAGCCTATCCTCTAAGAGAAACTCATACAACTCAGAACCTTCTTTAGCTTCACACACTCATTTCTCTCTGAAATGCTGACCAATGCTAGTCTCTTGAGTTTCACTTAAAGACTTTGTTTTTTCCACAAGATACATTTGGTTCTGAAAGGGTTATCCTTTTACTCCGATTAGTTGGTAAAATAACACAACATCCTATTCATTGCTGCAAAATGGGGCATTTCTGAAAGGATGCTACAGTTTTAGAATTCCCCAGGAGACTGGAGGATCCACTCGAAATCGAATTCATGGACCAGTCCTGTTTCTCTTTCCCACTGAGTATTGATCTCGAGTAGTGCTCAATATAGCTTCTTAACGCAGATCTGTGCCTTGTAGTCTGTTTTTGGAAATCTCAGCTTAAGGCAGTTACCCAGGATAGGTGCCAATCAGATGCCTGATATTACAGAAACGTACAAGATATACCAATATTAGCAACAGCAATTATTCTACAGAGTCAATCAAGTGAAAGCACAAATGTGAAGGCTTTGCAGTTTTATGTTAATGCTTTATGCACTCCTTGGTATCACAGCTATGTAGATACAAAATATCATCAACTAAACTCTGGATTCCTTACCTATGAGAGAAATGCATCAAGCATAAGGTCATCCTTACCCCAAATATTATTGGTTAACATTAAGTAAGACCAAAGATTTCATTGGTCTTCTTTTGGTATTATGCACTGTATAATAAGGGACTGTGTGGTCGTCAGTGCCTGAATGCCACTTTCAGTAATAGAAACGCCTTCTGGGGAAATCAGATTGGTGCCAGGACTAGAATATGGAAGCAAACTCAAAATGATTTCACTTCTATTTCAGAATGGTTAAAAAAAAAAAAAGAAAGGCAGCAAGACCATTTTCAAGGGCTGCCAACCACACTGAGGCATTTGAATGAAAATACCTCTATAGCATTCTATAACCTACTAAATAGAAATACACAGTTCTTAGGTTGGCATGGCAGCCTCTGTTTAATTTAGTGCCAAATTACCTTTGCACATTATTACCCATAGTGCCCTTTGATAAATACTCCATATTTTTTCCAAAATGAATATAGCCATTCCATATATAATAATGAGTATGATAAAGTAAAATAAAAATTATATGTTCTTATCAAAATAAAATAAGCCTACTCTAGCTATTTTGTTTTGTTGATCACAACCATATGGTCTGGACAGAACAGAAATGAAGTTTAGAAAAACAGAGCCAACTAAACACTCTAATCAAATTATTTTAGTGAAATCATTCATAATTTCATAGAACTGGAAATAGCCTAAGTGAGTTCTAGCATATAACTGATGATGCATCTATGTAGTGGAATATTACTCAGCAATAAAGAAGAATGAATTAGTAAAAGTATGACTGAGAGCTAAAATGCCTTATGCTGAGTGAAGATAAAATTGAAAGACATCTGCATAAACTGAAATGCCATGATGTTCTGGAGAGAAAAAAAATTGTGAAAACATAACATTAATCAAATTATTGGTTTTCAGAGGATAGTTTGGTAGAGGGAGAGAGAGAATATTGATGTGATCTAGCATATTTACATTTTGATAGTGATTGTGTACATGCCACACATATGTCAAAATTTATTGAGCTACATTTCAAAAATACTAAATTTTACAGCATGTGAATAAATAGAATTCAACAAAGTAAAACCTAAAACTAGTGCACGCTATTTTATATGGCAGGTATCTGGAATATAGTACGTATTAGTGCCTCCTGTTAGCTTCTTGCCTAAAGAATAGCCACTTTGTTAGTTTATTTGCTTTCTAATTTTAAGTATTCACATATTTTTATTTTAATATCATAAGATACTTATGTTACCCACTAATTCCACTTCTGGCAACCTCTTAATGCTCATTGCATTAAGAGAGTCTCGCTGTACTATGGTTATAGTCTTGCTTTGTTTCTTACTTCCTCACCCTTGGTCTCTATCTCATCATCATTTGACCTTGCACACTTGTTGTCATAATAAACAAATATCTGTGTTAAACTGGAAGTCACTTGCATATTGTTCTATTACATGGAATTTAACCAAGAGGCTCTTGATCCAAATTTCGAGCTCCACAAAAATTCCCCTCCCTGCCATTTCTCCCAGGGCTGATTCTCATGGCGCTTCTCCTTCCCTCTGCTCCTGGAGCTGATCTGTTCTGAGATGCAAGCTTAGCCTCTTCCTAATTTAACCCCTTCCTTTTATAGCCCAAACCACCCTGTGAAGCCTCTTTCGGCCAAGTAGACTTTATTAAAGATTTGTGGAAAGGAAGAAACACAATTTCAAATAGGACGTTAGACAGTCTCATACTTAAATGCTTCACTTGGCCCAATCAGAAATAAACTGCCGCAGCCCAATTCACATTGTCCGGCTCCTAACCCCTCTGTGCTTTCATACCCCATCATTTCTTCTCTCCTTCCAAAACCAATCAAGAACACAAAAGCTTCTTTTTACAGTAACATTAAAAACCTTCCCCTTTACTTTGGTTTCTAGCCAAGACTTTACTAACTTCATCAACACAATAACTTCAAGAAGTCAGTCTCTTCCAGGACGGAATTCTGTTATAACGTATTATGGTAGTAAAATGCACACTTGGTTAAAATCTATTAGAGCCTTTATCACTAAATCACAAATATTTATCTCCTTGACTGTTTCTCTCCCTATTTTTTGAAATTACTGATGTCAGAAATGTCTAATGTCTAATTACTAATGTCTCATTTTTTCATCACTCTCCAACCTCAGAAGGTTAGCACAATGGTGGCTATGCTATATAGGTAACATTTATTTCACTTAGCAATTACAAGTGTGTTAGTCCATTTGGGATGCTATAAAATATCATAATCGCATATTCTGCATATAAAATATAAAATACATTCATAATTATTAATTATAATTATTTGTATAAATAAAATTTTATCTATATGTGAATGCATAAGTATATACACAAATTATATATAGTGGTAGTACAAGAGTTGCACATATGTTACTATATATACAGACATGGGATACTATCAGTGCCATATATAGGTAATATACAGACATAAGTATATGTATATTGATGTATTTATGGAGTTCTTGGCATAGAGCTTTAAAATCGTTAGCATTTCTTAGTTAAACACTGGGTACATCTTCTTTTCTAATGTTTCATCTTTGATTAAAGTTTGTTACTAATACTGAGTTTCTAACTATTGGAATTTTCTGCTTGAGAGGGGTGTTTATTTTAATAAGGTAAGTCCTTGTGGACTCCTGAATGGGAATAATCATTAAAGAGTCCTTATTAGAGGTTTGAAACATTTAGCTCTCTCTGCTCTTTCTATTTGCCAGAGAATGGAGAACAACAGGGAATAGGACATGGAACTATAATCAATTTAGCCTACATGATAATGCACATAAAAATTCCAGTTGTTTGAAGAGTCCAAGTCAGTGAGTACATAGAGGTGGTATTACAGTGGCATGTACTATCCAAAAGAGGCTATGGAAGCTCTCTGCCCCTTCCTTTTTTGCCTTATCCTGAGTCTCCATCATCTGGGTGTGTCAAATTTATACCATTGTATTATAAACTAGCAATTTGGTTGCTAAATCCTCAAAATATTTATTTGAATTTTGCGGATCACAAATTAATTGAACTTTAGGACAAGTCACTCAACCCATCAATACACAGCTGGTTCTTAAAACTGCAGGAAACCACCTGGAATTATGATTGGCGTCTGAAGTAAGTGAGGAAGGGGGAGTCTTATAGGATTGGGTCATTAACCTTTGGGAGATCGGATGTTGTCTGCAGTCAGTTTCAGAAATGAGACCAAATAGAGGATATCCAAGCGGTATTGCAGAGTTGCATTGATATTTGGCAAAAATCTCATGCATTTGGTGACCAGGCATGTCATTAGTGAAGTGCCCCGCGTGACTAGAAAAGCAGGCATATGTAGGGATATTCATTTTGTTTCTGTTTTTTCCTGAGTACAAAGACAGGAGCAATCTCTGAGCATTGCCATGTGTGAGGTAAAACTAACAAAAAGGCAATTCTGTTCTTGGGGGCTCTATACTTATGATGAATCACCTCCAAAGCAATTTGAATGCAGATACTAAGTTAGATTTCAATATATGAAACTGGATGTGGGAATCGTAGACGCCTAGCACAAAGACTAGCCAAGCTTACTTCCCCCCGCCCCATTTTTGCACTGTTCCCTGAGTCTTCAACATTACCCTCTCGTGCTCATTGTTCATTCCTTCATATGATTGAACACTCTGCCCTCTGTACTCTGGTTCTTCCATCAGACTTTTCCTTACATTTCCAGATCAGTAGTCTCTGATCTCTGAATTTTATTTTGATTTTCTTTCTTACATATTTCATGAAGACAAGAGTTGCATTTCAATACATTTAAACATTTCTTCAATGCACTATGCAAAATTCTTTAGTGCATTATTCTCTGATTTTAGTTAATAAACACTTTCAACCACAACTTGGGTGTTTATAATTTATCAACTTCTAGGAACTGTGCATGTATCAGGGACACACACACACACACAAACACACACACACAAACACACACAAAACCTCTTCTTCTAAGAGCTTCCATACTCGTGGGGAGAGTTGTAGAATAAACAAAGGAATAAACATATTCATACATAATATGTAGTGTGTGAATATGTATAACAACGTTAAAATAGGTTGAGAGAGACAGTAAGTACACATTCTTTGCAGGAAGGGTAAAAAATAGGAAGAATTGTCATTATATATAGAGTGATAGAACTAAATCTGGTAAGACAAAGGTTAAAAAGAAAGTAAAATAGGAAAGGGGTGGGTTATGCAAATGTGTATGGAGCACAACATTCTAGCAACTCATTCATGTTGGGATAAGTACTTTACAGCGCATAGAGAAAAATTAAAAAGAGGAGTGACTCTGCAGATGATGAGAAATATTTAAAGAGCCATTGACATTTATTTTTCTGAAAAGTTCTGGAAATAATTTTAGGGGTACAATCATTATATATATATATATATATATATATATATATATATATATATATATACTGAGTTTAAAGGGTTTGTTTGACTTGTGTCCAAATATATTCTGAGTTTGAAGGGTTTGTTTGACTTGTGTCCAAACCAAGTAGGCTGACTTTTACTAGTTACATATCTCAATATGAGGGAAGACTTCTGAGTTAAATAAGGCTTCTTCTAATTACTGACATATGATCATCTATTTTGTCTCAAGACAGTTTTAAGTGCCAAAGATATCATCTGGGATTTGATTTTTGGAAAGAAGAAAAATAAAAGAGTAATTTGTTAAGTGATTTGATTAAGATGGGATTGCAAGTTACAAATAAACAATACTGGACTACTTATTTTATCAGAGTGACTACAAAAGACTTTAAAAATGAATACGTGGAGCAGGAGAGTAAGTGGGTAGGGTGTTTACCTTGCATGCGGCTGACCTCCTTTCAATCCCCTGCATCCCATACAGTTCTGTGAGCACTGGCAGGAGGCCAAGAGTGACACCTGAGTGCAGAGTGAGGAGTAAACCCTAAGTACCAGTGGATGTGGTACTCCACTGGTACTTTTTGTCTTGGGACCAAGACAAAATCAAGAACTAAAAAAGTGAGCATAAGTAGTAACATGATTATGAAAAAACTGATCTATATTAATATTGAAAAAGAATTTGTGTAGGACTATGTGTGTGTGTCATATTGGGCACGGAACCCAGGACCCTCACATAAGCAAGACTAATCTTCTACTACTGAGCTAACCCCCCATTTGGTTATATGAAATAATAAATATGATAAAGTCAATATAAAGACAAGAGATTTTTCTTAAACAGAATTTTTGCCTTTAACATAGATTATTCAGAAGGTAAAGGAAAGAAAACCTTTTGCAGCCTCTTACAGAGATCACTACTTGAAGGAAGATGTAAACAGAAATTCTTCTTCATACTCCTACTAAATCTATCGCATTAACCTTAGCCAGAACTGACCAGCACAAATAAAGATTCCTTCTCATAAAACTTCTACAGTCTCTGTAGCACTGTACCATTGTCCTCCCGTTGCTCATCGATTTGCTTGAGCGGGCACCAGTAACATCTCCATTGTGAGACCTTATTGTTACTGTTTTGGGCATATTGAATACTCCATGGGGAACTTGCCAGTCTCTGCTGTGCGGAAGGTATACTCTCGGTAGCTTGCTGGGCTCTCCGAGAGGGATGGAGGAATCGAACCCGGGTCAGCCTTGTGCAAGGCAAATGCCCTACCCACTGTGCTATCACTCAGTATGCAGCCTCTGTAGCTATTCAGATTTACTCTTAAACTTTTCTTGTTCTCCTCTGGAAAAATCAATTATTGTAATTCAAGGAAACTTTCTCTTCTTATCATACAATAAAATGACATAGCCTATAGTATATTTTCCCCTCCTACCTCCTTCCTTCCTTCTTTTCCCTTACCTATGCTACTTCTTCCTTCCCTTTTCCTTCCTTTACCTTCACTCAGTTTTCAGGCCAGAGACGTTACATAGGCCACTGACATAGACATATATTCTACCACCAAGTTGTACCCCTGACCTACAATTTCTCAAAATGGCAAAAGAAGGAAATATGCATCAAGAGGCACATCTGTCTAAACACACACAACACACACGAACACACATATTATTATAAGACAAAACTATAAACATTTAAAATTCTGCCTTGTAGTTAATGTTAAAATATATCTTACCTAGAAATTATCTTGCTATACAATAAATATCCATTAATCAGCTCAATTTATTAGTAATCCAAGATTCTAAACTACCTGAAGATCTTGCAAATTGTCTATAAACATTTACCAAAATATATAATTATCATTGAAATAGAGTGCCAGAATGATTCAATTTGTTAAAACTGAATTTAATTTTTATAACAGCTAAACATTCAGTAGCAATGTGGTACTGTCGCACTGTTGTTCTGTTGTTCATCAATTTGCTCGCGTGGGCACCAGTAATATATCCATTGTGAGACCAGTTGTTACAGCAACAAACATTCAGTAGAAATATATATTTTTTTTTTGCTCAGAAAATCTATGTTTAGAATGAACACAAATCCAATTTGAATAAAAAAGATATACACTCCTGAGCACTGCCAGGTATGCCCCGCTGCAAAAATAAAATATATATATATACAATATATTGTAAACACTTACATTGCTAACCTAATTTTGTTCTCTATATTAAAATAATATTATTAAATGAATCTAATTTGATGGAGTTTTACCAAATTATGTGAATATGAATACAAATTCTTAATATGCTTCTTAATTTCTCTAAGAATATCTTTCATTTACATTGTAATCATTATAAATTTAATTTTATTAATTTCTGAAATGGCTGGAGCGATAGCACAGCAGTTGGGCGTTCGCCTTTCACGCGGCCGACCTGAGTTCCATTCCTCCGCCCCTCTCGGAGAGCTGCCAAGAGTATTGAGCCCGCGCAGCAAAGCCTGGCAAGCTATGCGTGCGTATTGGATATGACAAAAACAGTAACAATAAGTCTCTCAATGAGAGACGTTACTGGTGCCCGCTCGAACAAATCGATGAGCAACGGGATGACAGTGATACAGAATTTCTGAAACATTAGAAATAATCTACAAAAGCATATCTCTTTTTACCATTGTTTTATTTAATTATGTATATATTATTTAGACAAAGTGATTTCAATGTTGTTCATAATAGCATAATATTGTTTCAGGCATACGATATTGCAACACCAATCTCACCACAGTGCCCCCAATATCCCTGCCATTGCCCCGCTAAGCCCTTAGCAGGCGTATAGCAAATGAATCTCTTATTGCTTGCTCCAACAAATCTTAAAGAAATAGCAAATGAAATTATCAAAAGATAAATCAATAAATGTCAATTTTTAATGATTGCTTGCTATATGACTTTAATGTATGTTAAAACAAAAATTCAAATTATTTAATACAATATAGTATGCTGCTTATTCTTATTTGCCTAGCTAAGATTTTAACTCTGGCATCTAAAACACACTGCATTACATTTTATTTTGTACTTGAACCTTAGTGCAGTGACCATCATATCTTTTCTGTCATAAATGAGGTTCTCCCCAGCCCCCTGGCAGGCATATAACACATTTATTTCATATTACTTTATTTAAAAAATTTAAAGAATGGAAAATAGAATTATAAGAAAATGAATCAATAAAATTCAATTTGTGATGATTAATTGCTATATTCTAACTTTTCTTAATCTTAAAAAATATATTTTAGACCTATGTACATATTTAAAATATATACTGAACATCTTAATGGAACTATAAAAGAAAAATACTTATCTCTAAGTTAATCATACTATATCTCCCTTAAAGCAAAGGATTTTAAAATTGTTTCTTTCTTTTTTTTTTTTGCAGTGCCAGGAACTAAAACCAAGGCCTCATCTACATAAGGCATCTGTACTCTACATTAATTTACATCCCTAGCTAAGATTTTAAAATATAGTTGATTAGTACTATTCAAATATAAGATAATATAATATAGTCAAAAACCTGGAGAGTGAAAATTTTCTGAATTACAGGCAGATCTACAGAAAATCTATTTCTTTAATTTCAAAATTTCAATCAGGAGCTCAGCATCAATAAACAAACCCAAAATTCATGGATCTTTATAAAAAAATATTCTCTTCTGTGTCATGCATTCTCCTATTATTTCAGTGCAAAATACACAAACAGGAAAGAGCAACAAATCAAAATCTCAGTTCTTTTTTATCAACAGATATAAGACCTCTACAAATATTGAATCCCAGGCTGGAAAGATAGTACCTGTCAGGTTTTTGCTTGCCTGGCACACTGATAGATTTGATACCCAGCACCGCATATAGACCCTCAAGCACTTATAGGAGTGAACCCTGAGCTCAGAGTGAGAAATAAGCACTAAGCACTGTTGAGTGTCACCCAGAAACAATATGGATTTAAAAAGTAAAATATAAAGGACTGTATCCCATTAGACAGGTCAAAAGATGATTACACCAAGTAGAAAAGGAAGTAATCTAAGAGCCTATGGGAGACACAAGAAGATGGAACTGAATCCTAGAACAAATTTAGAGTAATTTTTAAAAATTTTAGTCAATTTCCAGATCATGACGGATGAGAGAGATATCTTTTCTTTTTTAATTAATTTATTTATTTGTAATTGAATCACTGTGAAGACAGTTACAGGGCTTTCAGGATCAAGTCTCAGTAATACAATGATCAGACACCCATCCTGTCACCAGTGTACATGTTCCACCACCAAGAAGCTCAGCATACTCCCTCCCCCTCCCCCCTGCCTGTGTGGCAGATGATTTTCACTTTACTCTCTCTTTACTTTGATTACATTCAATTTTTGACAGAAAACCCACTATATTATTTGGAGTTTCCCCCCCTAACAATCAGTCCTGTTGAAATGGCATCATTAGAACTTATGTTTTCTATTGATGATAACAAAGAGCACATGATGTTGCAAGTTTGCAAAAGCGGCTGCCCAGTTTTCGGATTCTGGTATTTTAGTAATTAAGTCCACAGGTATTTCTGTCTGCAGCCACTGCGTTCCTAGATTGGTTTCTGTGCCTCTGGGATCATGGCTGTTCAGGAGCAGAGGAGCGGTTTATGGGTTCTTTTGGTCAGGGAGCAGGGCCGTTTCTGCTCCCGCCCCCCATTACGAGATTCTGAGTGTGTCCCAACCCTGCAAGTTCCTACCTCTCTGTCCAGTTGGCTTTGAAAGGTGGCAGTTGACATGCTGCCGCAAAGGGGAAAAGGCTGAGGGATAAAAATCTCCCCCTCCCAGGGCTGCATGGGGCTGTAGCTTAGTTGACAGTCAAGGAGTATATCTGCCAGCAGCCACTGCGTTCCGAGGTAGGTTTCTGGGCCTCTGGGATAATGGCAACTCAGGGGTGGAAGAGCTGTTCCTGAGTGGTTTTTTTTTTTTTTTTTTTTGTATATTAGGAAAGGTTGCGGCGTCCGCGTTTGTGGCCACACGGTTTGGAGAAAATGTCCCAGTCCCACATACCGGAGCTGTGTTAGTAGAAGCTCAGTGTCGCCGGGACTCCATCAGGAGAAGGCAGGGTGGCTGCACCTTCTCCATCTGGCACTCCTGTGTTGTTGGCCCAGTCTGGGGTCTGGAGCATTCTCTGGCTTGTGGTGCCCGCCCGCCCGGATTCTTCACTGCTGGCTGCTGCGGCAAGATGGCCGAGAGAGATTTCTTAACTATTGCCGCTTTTCAGGTGCACAAGGGCTCAGTTGAGGCTCAAGATTGTCAGAGCTCTTTTAAGTTTTTCTAAATGAGTAAAACAGGACATAAAGTGGTTATGAAACTGGCTAAAATTCACCTGTAGTGACAAGAATCAAATTGTTTGTTTTTTAGCTTTTCAACTATTTTTTTATTGAAATTCTCTGACTTTTAGTGGTGGCTTCCCATTTACATAATTCCAACACCATACAGATCACCAGTAATTAAACCCTTGATGACTGATTCAAACTAGTTCATGCTTTCAGTCAACAGAGGTTAAGGCACTGTTCTCCATGAAGTTAAGTATCTAGTCTGTCATTTCTTCCTATAGAACAGTGCTCGGTAAATATTTGACGGATGAATCAATAAAGGATTGTGAGATATAATAGTGAATGAAAAGACTAGGCAGAAAAATAAACTCAGAGAAGACGAGAGAAAAAGGAACAAAGTAAATGTTCCCTTTTCGTCCTTCTAGTTTTTATCCCCTTGATACTAAGAGGAAAAAAAAAAAGTTCTGACTAAGAATATTTTTCCAATTATTCATTCACATCCAGGAAAAAAAATAATCATTCAGAGAATGGATTAATTACTTCTGAGGATGGAGAATATAAAGTTAAATCTGACAATGTTACTAATAAAAACCAGGAAGCATTGACCAATCTGAAGTTTAATTACCTATCTTTCTGTCAATAATTATTTGATGTTACTTTTTGATGTTTCCTGATTGATTTGGGGCTCATTAAAGGAATACATTGCACTATATTCATCATTGTATTTTCATCATAAGGCATAGTACCTAAAATAGTAGATAACCAATAAAATGTTTAATTAAATAGGGAAAAATAAGACTTTGTGAAACTACTTATCCCATTGCAATAAAAGGAAATGAGAATTAATTCATTAAGAAGATCTATGTATAATCAAAATAGACTGACAAATGAAATATTTGTTAAGTTCCCAGAGGTTTGGAAACAGGATTGAGATTTTAAATTATATTATATCTCACACAGCACATAAACACACATATATACTATATATAGAAGTAATACTGAATTGCAATGATAGAAAAAATATGAAGTACACCTGGCAATGCTCATGACTTACTCCTGGCTCTGTGCTCAGGGATTATTTCTAACAGGGTTCAGGAAACCATACACAATACGGGCATCAAATCAGCTTTGATCATAAGTAAGGAAAGAACCTAACCATAATATTATGTCTGTGGCCCAAGATAAAGGGAATATTTTTACAGTATTCATTTCTGATTTCTATTTTTTATGGGTTCATATACACTGAGCCAGTGTGCAACAGAATCCAGAAAAAAATTCAGCAATATTTTATGATGTGCTTATATTATTATTTTTGGGAGGGGGTCTTTCAAGATGTCTTCAGAAGGTCAGAGACTACAGCTGAAGACTTTCAGTCTACCAGGACAGCAGTTCAGTGCTGGAATGTGAGGATGTGGTCCTCCTCAGACTCAGATTCTGGGAAACAATGAGTTTTGGACAAAACATTTTTGATAAAAATTAAAAACTAAATTCATTGATGTAATGGGTTTATTTTTTGTTACAATGTCTTTATTGAGATAAGTCCTACTGTTTCAATAATACTGAAATGTTTATCAGATTAACAATTAAATCAGAAAGTGTTTATGTTGACTTAGTTTACTTCAATGTAAAAAGGCTCAAACAAAAAGCACAATTGCATTTTATTTCTTATCATAAGTATAGTTTTAGAAATAGCATTATTTCTTGTACAGAAACAAGTCAAACGTTTTTAATTAGAGAATATAATCTCATTTCTAGCTGTCCTTTTTTACCTAAATCTTAAAGTTGCATATCAGCATTATTTCTAAAACTATATTCATCAGCATACTTGATCTATATCTTAATGCTGTGTGGTACAAATAGTTTATTATGGTCATCTGACTTTTGATACAAGATATAGACAGGTAAAAAGGGGGGACGGTGGAGAGGGAGAGAGGAAGAAGGAGAAAGAGAGAGAGATAGAGAGACTCAAAGCTTAACTCTGCTATACCTTAGAGAGACTGTTACATGATTATTTAAATAAAACGACCCATTTGACTTGCACTTATACTTTTAAATAGCTACAAAATTAACAAGCCATCTAGAAGTTTCTATCATAAAATTGTATGATGGCTAACATTGATGACACAATTTTAGAAAAAAAAATGGAGACTTCACCATACCTGTTTCTTGAGTTCTCAGTGTGATCTAAAAAGTGAAATTAAAACTATACAAAAATTACATACTCTAATGTGCTACATGCTTTTTTCATTCATCCTTTCTCTTTTTTTCATTTTTCAAACTGGAATATTCCCCAGAAGCTATTGTGTTTGTAGAAGATTTGGGTCTACTATATCACACACAATTCTAATGTCTTATATGTTTTTAGTAGGGATTATTGACAGAAATCTTGATGAGAAAATGATCTACTCTTCCCGCTTCTAAGGATAATGGGAAAGTCAAAGCTATCACACTAAATGTTGACATTGGAAGAAAAGATTTTGGTAGCAATCAGGTTTTGTGATTTTGGATTTAGATGTGTCTTTCAGAATAGGCTCAGGACAATTACCCAGTTAATCATCTGGACAAAAGAAAGGCAGATAAAGGGTTTTTTCAAAATTTTCTCTACAGTCACCCTGCAGGATATACAGGGAAACCATTCAGTGAAGAGAGTCTTCCCATCATGACCAAAAGGCACTTCCTTTTGGTGACTAAGTATAGACCTTGAGTCATTCAAACTAATACTGTCTTTTCACAATTGCTAGTTTTGAAGTTAAGAATGGTGGACAAAATAATATAATACACCTATTCTTCTGAAGAATGTTGAAGGAAAGTGACTGAATAAGAATGGGCAAAGTAATAGGGACCATTCCCTGTGGGTGACCATTGGTATACAGGAGAAAAAGTCTATACTTAGATAAGGGTAAGAGTTTGCCTGTGCATATACAGACACAAGTCAAATGTTTTTAATTAGAGAATATAATCTCATTTCTAGCAGTCTTTTTTTTACCTAAATCTTAAAGTTGCATATCAGCATCAATATTTTATTAGACAACATGGCAGTGCTATTTTAAAACATGAGGGAGAATTGTTAGAAACATATATTGTAAATGTTAAACATAGGAAAAAGCTCTGATACTAAAAATGAAATATCACTTATCTCAGTTGCCACTACATCAATCTTTTCTGCGTTGCAAAGTTAGAGGTCTAAGAACCTCTCCAAGAAAATTTAACTTCCTGGTAATAATGATGCATTTGATGCAAAAATTCTGAAAAAAAAAAAAGAATCCCCACACTTTGATGAAAGTGGAGGAAGAGTACAAACATACTGAGGTTTATTATCTGCTTATGTTTCCTAGAAAAAAGTTCTAGATTAAGTCAAACTAAAAATCTTACTTGCTCCAGGATAAATTAGGATGAGAAAAATAGAATACAAAGACTATACATTTCTACAAGATATCCCCTACTAGCTAACGTAGCTTTATCTTTTAGAATGATAGCAAGCTTCCTAGATTTACACTTATATACACTTCCCCGTTACTGTCTTAGGGAGAAATACTAGCAAAGGCAGTCTGTGCTCTTTAATAGTTGGAGGCAAAACAGAAAGACTTTTCAGATAGGAATGAGTACAGAGATTAAAGTACTTTTATTACATGCTGGGTTGAGCCCCGGAACCACATATGGTCCCTCAGGCAAGTCAGAACCACATATGGTTCCTCAGGCAAGTCCAGAGGTCATTTTGTGTATCACAAATTCTGAACACTGATAGGTGATGCCCAACCCCACCTCACCCCCAAATGAATACATAAGTATAAACAGAATTGCCATGTGGTATGAAAATTTTACTTGACATAAATGGTAAGACATTTTTTTGTCTGCTGTTATTCTTTTTTGATTGATTTTTCTTCTTTTGGGGCCAACCAACCCCACAGTGCTCAAGGCTTACTCCTGTCTGTGTTCAAGGATTACTTCTGATTGGACTAAACCATGGTAGGTTGCATGCAAGGCAACAGTCCTACCCTCTGTATCATCAATAAGGTCCAATGGACTGGCTTACTCTTAATTATTTGCTCTATCTAGTGTGACTTTTAATTAGAGGAAGAATGATTTGGGGCCACACTGGTAATGCTTAGGGTTGACTCCTGGCTCTGTGCTCAGGAAGCCCTCCTGGCGGGCTGGGGCTACTATATGTGGTGTTTTTAACAAACTTCAGTCAGCATGGTACTTTCTAGATCCATCCACATAGTAGCAAATTTCACAGTGGTTATAAATTTATTGTAAAAGTTCAGTTTATAATAGTATCCTGATATAGTTTAATATTGACTTCTTATAAATGTTAGCTACCAAATAAATGTTTGCAAGTCACAAATTATAAGGAGCTTCATATTGTACTGATTGCCAAAACATTTTTTCTACTTTTTACTTGATCTAACTTCTCCCCTTAGGCAATCTGGTTGTTACTCTTGTTCATTCATTTGTCTCTTTATTTTGTTTTGTCTTTTCATAAATATTATATTCTATTAATGCACACAGAGGTAAGACAATTCAATAATTTTTTCTTTCTGACTTGTTTAATTTCACATAATTCCTTTGAACTCCATAAATTTACTACAAATAGCAAAATTTAATTTTTTTAATACCTGAATACTATTCCATTCTATAAATGAACATTTTCTTTTTCTATCAATTGTGACTCCCAGTATTTCTTTATTTTGGCTATTGGAAATGGCGTTAAAATTAATATTGAGACACATAAAACAGTTTTTGTTAATGTTTTGCATTTTTGGATAGAGATCCAAAAGTGCAACTACTTTTGAATATCATGTGACAGTTAACTATATCAGATAACTATCATGTGACAGTTCTCTTAAAATTCTTGCATAAATTCAATAGAGTTTTTCCAAATTTTGAAGTCTTCACATTCTTGTAGACATACTTTTTAAATGTATCTATATGCTCTCAAAGCTGAATAAACTTTTCACATTTATATTGCTTTTCTAGGAAGAAAAATGCAAGGCCACTTTACTTTTGTAAACTAAAGGAGGTAAAGAGAACTTAGAATAGAACAGTATAAGCTTAACTTAATATGAACTTCATACAACAGTATGAACCCGAACTTCTCTACTCAATAAATGATACATTCAAGCTAAATCTGAGAAGCAAGTCCAAGTTCTAGTTTTATTGGAGGTAGGAGCATACAAATTCCTTTATAGAAGTTATAGAAGTTAACAGAATAGGAGACTAACGCCCAAACGTAGTAGAAATAAGTACCAGGCGGGTGGCTCCATGTCTTGGAAGCTGGCCTCACATGCTTGGGGAAAAGGCAGCTCAGATAGAGAAGGGAACACCAAGTAAAATGTGGTTTGAGACCACATGCGGGAAGAGAGATGTGTGCTGAAAGTAGACTAGAGACTGAACACAATGGCCACTCAATGCCCCTATTGCAAACCACAACACCCAGTTTGGAGAGAGAGAACAAAAGGGAATATCCTGCCACAGAGGCAGGGTGGGGTGGGGGGAGATGGGATTGGGGGGTGGGAGGGATACTGGGTTTATTGGTGGTAGAGAATGGACACTGATGGAGGGATGGGTTTTCAAACATTGTATGAGGGAAACACAAGCACGAAAATGTGTAAATCTGTAACTACCCTCACGGTGATTCACTAATTAAAAAATAAATTAATTAAAAAAATTCCTTTATAGAAGCTTTGGCTTTCATTAATAATGTAGCCAACTATTTCTGGCTCTGTTATCCCTGAACATGGTAGTTTAGATTTCTAACTGTGTTCCCAACTCATAGAACAGAGACAATAAAGAGCTAATTGAATATAATAAATAGTTAATTGAATATTTATTAATTGAATATTTATATAAATAGTTAATTGAGTAAATAATTGAATATAATTAATAGTTAATTCCTAGAGGGAAAATTAAATTATGTTACTGACATGTATGTACCTAACAGAATTTCAAAATACTCAAAGCCAAACCAGGTAATATTGGTCAGTATATCCACAATCATAGCGAATACCTTAAGAAACAGGTACGTAGGCAGGAAACCAGTAAAAAATGACAAGTTGAATAAAGTTATTAAACGAATTATTCTAATTGATATTTATGAAGCTCTACTCAATAATATGGACTGGAGCGATAGCATAGCAGGTAAGGCATTTGCCTTGCACATGGCCGACATGGGTTCGATTCTTCCATCCCTCTCAGAGAGCCCAGCAAGCTACCGAGAGTTTTCCACACGCACAACAGAGCCTGGCAAGCTACCTGTGGTGTATTCGATATGCCAAAAACAGTAACAACAAGCCTCAGAATGGGTACAACAGTGCTACAGTGTGAAGTGCTAGTCAATAATAGAAGCACTGCAGCCCTGTTGTCCCGTTGTTCATCGATTTGCTCAAGTGGACACCAGTACGTCTCCATTTTAGACGTGTTACTGTTTTTCTTTTTCCTTTTTGGGTCACACCTGGCGATGCACAGGGGTTACTCCTGGCTCTGCACTGAGGA
The DNA here is from genome assembly GCF_027595985.1 of Sorex araneus. NCBI lineage: Eukaryota > Metazoa > Chordata > Mammalia > Eulipotyphla > Soricidae > Sorex > Sorex araneus. The sequence goes on along the minus strand of NC_073307.1, from coordinate 142,845,306 downwards.
ATTACTCCTGGCGGTGCTCAGGGGACCATATGGGATGCTGGGAATCGAACCCGGGTCAGCCATGTGCAAGGCAAACACCCTACCCGCTGTGCTATCGCTCCAGCCCCAGACGTGTTACTGTTTTTGGCATATTGAATATGCCACAGATAGCTTGCCAGGCTCTGCTGTGAGTGGAAATTTCTCGGTAGCTTACTGTCTCTTTGAGAGGGACAGATGAATCAAACCCAGGTTGGAAGTTTGAAAGGCATGTGCCCTACCTGCTCTGCTATCGCTCTAGTCCAATAATAGAAACTCTTGCGTTATTATTATTATTATTATTATTATTATTTAATTGGGGGGTACACCTGGTTGTTCTTAGGTTTTACTCCTGGTTTGCACCCAGGTATAACTTCTGGAAGGCATCAGGGGCTCAGGTAATGTGCATGGAATTGAATCCTGGTCTCCTACACTGAAGTACTTACACTACCAGTTGTACTCTGGTCCATCCTGCATCATTTTACCCCCTGATTTTATTTATTTATTTATTTATTTATTTATTTATTTATTTATGAGATACATTTACAAAGCTTTCATGTTTGAGTTTCAGTCATACAATGATCAAACACCCATCCCTCCACCAGTGCACATTTTCCACCACCAATGTCCCCTGGATGCCCCCTCACACACATCCCACTCCTTCCCATGCCTCTATGTCAGACAATTCCCCCCCATACTCTCTCTCTACTTTGGGGCATTATGATTTGCAATACAGAACTGAGAGGCTATCATGTTTGTCCTTCAGCATACATCTCCCATCTGGAACTATTCCTCCAACCATCATTGAGTTAGTGATTCCTTCTCTATCTCAGTTGCCTTCCGTCTCACATTATGTTATTTTATATTCCACAAATGAGTTTCTGAATTATTTTTAAGATCACATGTGCACTTGCCAAGTTAAGCCCTATTTTGGGCCATAACACAGGTTTATGAATTTAGTATAATTCTAACAAAACATGTTTTTAGTCACAATGGAACTAATATTAGAAATTAATTCCAGAAAATTATTTTTAAAAATCCCAAATATTTAAAACTCAATAAAACACCTACAAAAATCAGCTAACTAAGAGTCATAGTATTTTGTATAAAATTAAACACAAATAGCAAAATTGGTGAAATGTAGCCTCAGAGAACTCTTTACAGGGAAGTTTATTATAGTGAAAATTTTTATGAGAAAAGAATGATCTAAAATCAAAGGTCTATTTTTCTGTCTTCAGAGATTAGAAAAACAAGATTAAATGAAACCCAGAGAGTAAAAAAGGAATCTAATATTAAGTGCAGAAATCAGTGAAAACAAAAAGAAATCAAGAAATAAATTAATTGAACAAAAGCCTACCCTTTTGGTAAGGTAAATAGAATTCTGCTCTGACCTCGCCAAAACAGTAAAAATGAAGGAAGAATGCACTAATTTTCAATAGCAGGTGATAGAGGGGGATGGTCAGTTTAGATTATATAATATTAGAAGGATAAAAAAGTTATTATAATTTAGAAAATAACTAAAACAATAGTAGTTTCATGGCAACAATTGGCAATCTATATACAAACTATTGTTACCTTTTGTAGAGTCTGAGGACTAAGCAGTGATAATCAATAGAATGATTACTGTATTAAGTTCTTGATTTATGTCTAGCACATTTTCATGAATAAAAATAGAAAATATCTACTACCCAAGGTTTGAAGGGAACAATGTTAGACTTTTTAGGGGAAAAAAAGTGATTCTTTTCCGATACAAGAACAAAATAGAATAATAAATAAATCTTTTGTTGTTATTGTTTTGCTTTGGGGGCACAACCAGAGATGTTCAGGGACTATTCTTGGTTCTGTACTCAGGATTTCTCCTGGTGGTGGCTCGGGGACTATATGGAATGCTCTGGATTGAACCAGGGTCTGCTTTGTGCAAGACAAGCTCTCTACCCACTGTACTATCTCACTGTACTATCTCTCCAGCCCACAAATAAATTTTAAAAGACATAACTTAGGGGCTGGGGCAATAGTACAGTGGATAGGGTGTTTGCCTTGCAGGAAGCCAACCTGGGTTCGATTCCCAGTATCCCATATGGTTCCCCAAGCACCACCAGGAGTGACTCCTGAGTGCAGAGTTAGGAATCAGCCCTGAGCATGGTCGGTGTGACCCAAAAAGCCAAAAAATAAGAAAAAAGACATAACTTAAATAAGTACTCTATATTGAAAAGAAAAAGTCAGGAAAAAACAGGTCAGTACCACTTGAATAAATTGATAGAAATATTATAATCTTTTGCTGGAGTAATCTAGATTTTAATTCCAGGTGTAATTAATTAGACTAGTTTATAGTGTCATTTAATACTTCTTCAGTTTGTTTGGGGGTGCTTGGAATTGAACTCATGGCTTTATATGTAGGAATCCTGAGAGCCATTGCTTACCCAGGCTCTACTGTCACAGATATATTTACTTATTTATTTATTTTTGTATTTTCAGGCCACCCTGGCAGTGTTCAGGACTGATTCCATTCAGGTTCAGGGGACCATATGGGTTGGGCTTGAATCTGGGTTGGCTTGCATGCCAGGCAAACACCCTACCCGCAGAACTATCACTCAAGGCCCCTGCTACAGGGCATATTTAATTTAAAACTGAAGTCCCATTTCCAAGGAACTTTCTTCCACTTTGTGTAAATACAATTCAACCTACTTTAGATTCTTAAGAAAGAAGAGCAGTGGGATCCAGGGTGAGAGGTTCCCTATTTGAACACATTTGTGAATTCAAAAGGGCCAGAACAAACTTACCTATAATTGATGGCCCGTGTTTGTTGGCAGGTCAGGGAGAGGGACTGGTCTCTTGGATCCACAGACTGGCCCCCGCTCTTAGAGACAGCTCACCACTGACTGGAGCAGAAAATTCTGCCCTTTGTTGCTATGGTAAGAGCCAATGCACAGAAAACATTTTTGTTTGTTTATGGGTCACACCTGGCCGTGCTCAGTGTTTTCTGCTCGCTCTGCAATTAGGGATCTCTCCCAGGAGACTCCAGGGACCCAATGGGTGTGGGAGATTGCTGTCCTATTGCTAGGGTCCCCGAGGATGGCATTTTGAGAGAGAGGGAGAGAGAGAGAGAGAGAGAGAGAGAGAGAGAGAGAGAGAGAGAGAGAGAGAGAGAGAGTGAAAGGATGTGATGAGGATTGAGTATGTGACAACGCCGTCAAGGCCTTTCTATCAAATTTTAAGATCCAGGGAGGCAGAATGTGAAAATTTGACTTCTTTTTGCTGAGGCGCTGGACAAGCCTGGTAAGTAAATTCTTTCCCTTATTAAACCTGTCACCTGCCAATCTGGAGGGCTGGGTTCTTCCTCTTTCTTCAGTCCCTCTGGGCCTCCTCGTCCTGAGTGTACAAGGGGACCATTTGTGGGGTGGGGGGGGAGGGCTCACAGGACAAACTGCAGAGCTTTCCAACAAACAGGAGTCACTGTGTTTTGTAGCACCCAAGTGTTCTTTTGCCTTAGCAAAGGATTTATTGGGTAAGTCACAACTGTTTCATGAAATTCAATATCCTGTCACCCATTTTAAATTGATGAGTTGAGTGACAATAAAACTCTGTTGTAGTCTCTCTTGGAGTTGCTCATATATACAGACCATACTCATTTCCTTTTTTTTTTCTTTTCTATTTTAAGTATTTTTAGTTAAGCATCTACATTTCACCCCTTGATACTATCGGCTTCAAAACTCATGTTGATAGGAAAGCAGTCGACTGCCAGATGATTTTTTTTTTTCTGTTCTGATTCTGGTTCAGAATTCTGTGTTGGCTGAGTCTATTTCGAAGTGAACTTAAACAAGGAATCAAGAAAGAGGTTTCTTTATTTTAGTGAGTTTTAGAGCACTAGAACAACCACATGAATGCATCTATAGGTAAATGATAAACTTTTCACAAGTGATTCAGTGTTGCTTGGTATTAGGTTTACAAAACAACAGGGGACAAAAAAAAAACTAGCTCAACAGTAAATTCAAAAACAAATTTCTGTTTCTGGGGTTAGGGATAATTGCCCAAGGGTTAGGAGTAAATATTTTGCTTGCAACTGGCTCCAGTTTGAGTCCCAGAAGCTGCTAGCCCCTTACTGCCTGTCTTCCCCCACTACTCCCAGCTCTGATTGGGTCATCCCTGTGGTCTCAGGTATGACAAGACCCCAGCAAAAATGCATTCTGGTACCCCATTGAGTCCAGTGGTCTTCAGGATCAAGTATTGCTGGAAAAGTAGTACCAGAGCACCTTAAGCACTGCTGAGAGGACCCTGAAATAAAAAAAATTAGAAAAATCTCTTATGTCAAAGGATTGATTCAGTAATGCCCTTTGGGAATTATGGGGTAAGAATTCCATTTTTTTTAAATTCAGGAGAATAGCCAAACATAGAAAACATGAGAATAGCATTTACTTTAAAAGATAGTTTTAGTAGCTATAGATCAGGAAATATGCTGAGCCTATAATAAATATTAACCCACTCCTGTTACCTTCACAGTAATCCTGTTAGGTGCATATGAATGTCCTATGTGCAAGCCAAAGGAGGGGTTTTGCTGAGGTAGTTAAATAAAATCTATCAAAAAAAAAAAATCCCATCAATATAAGGACTAACAAATATATACTCAGGTTTGTTTGGACACCAATGCCCATTAAAACTACCTTGACATTTGAATGTTTCATTGTCTTTTGTTAATAATGTCTCAATTAACCAAAAACATGAGTTTCTTTTTAAAAAATCATACTTGTATCACTTGTATCACTTGTCATCACGGTGCTCATCTATGTGCTCAAGCGGGCACCAGTAACGTTTCCATTCGATCCTGTCACGTGCTAGTGTAGCCCAATGGCGTCTGCCGGAGCACATACAGGAACATGAAGAACCGCAAACAATTCATTAAGGGTCTTGACGAAGAAGTTTGACCATCTCCTAGGTGGGCGGCCAGGCGTTCTTTTGACATCCCATGGAATCCAGTCAGTAACGGCTCTAGTGCAGTGATTGTCTCCAAATCATATTACGTGTCCAGTGCATTTACTTTTTGACAGCTTGGCAAAGGAGACAGTATCCATGATCCTAGATAATAGACAGAGGTCGGAACTCTGGATTCCTTTTCTCACTTGAGTGAAATGTGATACTCCAAGCATAGCTCTTTGGATTCCTCTTTGGGATACCCGAATAGCATTCTCATCCTGTTTGCATAGGGCCCAGGTCTCTGAGGCGTGTTAGTGCAGGAAGAATGGTGAAGTCGAAAAGATGTGCCCAGGGCCAGAGGTTCTTTGTCCCCTTAACCACTTCTTTGATGCTCTTGAAGGCCTTCCATGTTGCTCTCTTACTTTTGCGCAGTTCTGGCACAAGTCGTTTGTCATGTTGAGTTCCAGGAATGCATAACTGCTGCATTCGGAGATGTTTGTTCTGTTGAGCAAATGGAACATCAGAAATGAGTTCATTTCATTCATTCATTTGAAAATCATACATTAAAATAAATGAAATTTATGAGTAATAATCAACATTCTTCATATATTTGCCTCCATGCCTCCTTATTACTAATATTTAACTTTCTGACATAAGTAACTCCTTTAAAATTATTTTTTCATAGACATGTATAAGATAAAACAGGTATATTACTTTTACATAGAAATCTAAAGCAAGCACTTTATATAGGAATCTTAATAACTTGGTTTTACTTCCTCTAAGTTTATTGTTTTGTATTTTATCTCATAGCTTCTCCATTACAATATATTTAAAAACTCTCTACAGAATTAAAATCAACATATATCTTCTAGAACTAATTTTAGGTGACAACTTAACGTGTCAGTGGTCTAGTATTTGGTGTTCATTCTATTGTCAATAAAAATTACTTGTAGTTTAGTACATTATAATTTGAGAAGGAAGTTTTTCTCTAAATTTTAATTTGCACCTTTACATTTTATGTAAAATAAGAATTTAAAATTCATGTTTCTAAATTTTTTGGAAATCTATTTACTAAATTACATTAAATGTTTGCAGTTGTTGCTAGAATTTTACCTATAACCTCACTTGTGACATCTGCTGTCAGGACTTGGTATTACATGCTCCATAATTCACCCTTATCTCTCTTCTCTAAGTGTCCAATACTTAATCGGATCTTGCCAATTTAACTCACCTTAAGGAATTCAGTGAGCACCCTTGACTAAATTAAAGAGACTCTAATTCAAGTTCACAGATAACAGAAGAGGGAAATTTTACCCTCCATAGAACAAGGAATTATTCATTTAGTCCATTATACATCTATTTTCTTTCACTGCTTGATCAAACTAAAAGAGATGTAATACTTTCTTCGCTCTAAAAACTCCAAAGTCATTCCAGGTAGGAGAGTTCTGTATGGTAACACTGTTGTCAGCGGCCAAACTACTAGTGATATGACACTCAGGCATTCTCTACAATTTGATAGTTTGTTGATTAAAAACTGTGTACTAGGGTAGAACTTTGTATGGAGAAAGCCTAAATCCATATTTAAAAATGAATGAACAATATGTAGATTCTCACACACTTTGAGTGCATAGCTACAAAGCAGAATGCATGAGTAAACTTTTCATATTACCAGGAATCCATTTATCCACAGTCCCATCAGTCAAATTCAGATACTTGTTGCCAGCTCCAAGATTTATAGGCTGGGGCTGCTTTTTGAAATTGCTTTGTATTTCCATTTAACAGCTAGGGCAGCAGCATGTTAAAATTTCGCCTTGGTCTCCTTGGAGCCTATTTATAAAGCTAATTTGTCTCCCTGGACATCCCTCCCACCCCCCCCCCCACCTCCTTCTCTTTCTTGTTCAAATGTCAGCTCTAGGCTTCTAAACCATTACCCCCGCCCCCCCCCCCTCCTTCCTCTGTTTTTGATCCGAAACAAAATCCTGTCATAGGCAATGGCATGGCAGGACAGTGATGATTCTGAAGATAGAGTCCTCCGGGGCAGGATACAAGCCATCTCGCTTTCTGGCTGGAGACGGATTCACTGGCCTCCCTGCAAGACACGCAAACACACACACACACACACACACACACACACACACACACACACACACACACACACACACACAGCCCTGGGAAGTCCACATTTTACTGTACCGCATGCCGACTGCCTTGAAGAAACTGTAGCTAACCACCTGATTAGTATTCCTGCCTCCACTGTGTCTCACTTGCAGCATCAGAGGGCTGAGCAAAATGCAGTAGAACAGGGACAGACACAGCTCTGGCAATCATCTCAATGCAGGCTGCCGAGTGGTGGGGGTTGGGGGGATGCAGCACACCAAGATTAATAACCTTGCCATAATCCGGGGCACCCTGCGTGCAGACACCTCTGCTGACTGACCCGCTCCTGGCTGCAGACATCTGCCTGAGTGGGGTGAGGGGGGGGAGAGGGATCGGGGAAACTACCTACTGCCGGCCTTCCCCCTCCCCCCCTCCTTGATTTTTTTGGATGTTCTTTTGATCCTACACGGATCTGGGAAGGTAACAGTGAGCCGTTCCATCTGCAGCGCTCAGCTGCTCTTGGAGGTTACGTTACTACTGACAGTTTTCCTGACACCGGTCTGTGTGAGTGTGCGTGCGTTTGGACGCGTTTGTGAGTGTGGGGGAAAGCCAAGGTGTGCGTGCCTGCGAGTGTGACAACCAAAGCAGGTAGATCCTGCCGTCAGAGATTGCAACAGCGTGAAAATATTCTCTGGGTTCTGGGGCTCAGACTGGAGCCAGGAGCCTTCACCACCCTCCTCCTTCCCCACTCATCCCTTCTCTCTCTCTCTCTCTCTCTCTCTCTCTCTCTCTCTCTCTCTCTCTCTCTCTCTCTCTCTCGCCTTTGATGAGTTTTTGGCTTACTTTTCGGCGGAGTCTCTTGGACACGTTGTTTTTTTGTTGTTGTTTTTGTTTTTTTTTTAAATTTTGCTGGTGCTGGAAGATCAGATAAATGGACCCTTTGAACACTGATTATTTTTCTCCTGTGTGACTTGAAAGAAGACAAGAAAAATAGAGTAGTGCAAGACAAACTCGAGGATTTTTCAATTTCTCCTGGTGAACTTTGAAGATCCATAAAGAAGGTAAGTCACGGGACAACCGACTTGGACCTGATCTGAGTCCTCCTTTCCTTTGGAATGAAGGTGCTTTCCTGTTGGTTTCGGAAAATTTACATGCAGTTTCAGAGCACAGTTTTTTAGAGATTGTCATGCTCAAAAGAACTCAGTGTGTGGCATTTTGATCTATTTTCATGCCAAGGAGATTATTTCCATTTGTATAACCATCCCCCATTAACCTCCCTTTTTACACTCATTTAACGTTTTCACAGTGACTAAAGTGAGGGGGGAGTCAACTTCTCTCCTTGAAATACTCTTTAAATTATATATGTCATATGTATATATCATATATATATATCTATATATATATTAGCAAAAGCTTCTAACAGAAGCTCTGAGTTAAAGGCAAAAAGTATGTGTCTGATCAGACTGAAAGTAGGGGGTTGGGGGTGTAATCTAGACTTTGATGATAACTTAATAGTCGACTTTTTTCTCCCAAAACACTTATTTTTTTCTTGAATAGTTAAATCTGCTCTAGAGAGTTGCAAATGTGTGGAATACAGAAAAGCTGCTCCAACAGCTCTTAATTGGAGCAAATGAGAACAAAGTGGAAATTGTTTAGTATTTTGAATCTCTCATTTTTGGTACTGATTCTCTGGCTCCTGCATCTCATTAACCTTTCTGAATGCACTGTCCCCTGATGAAGACAAGCCTCTCATTCTGGAATATCCCCTTATAGTCCCTGAGCCCGAGACAGGAGAGTGCAGTTGCAAATGACTATTAATTGTTGTCTCTTGGTTATAGAAGCAAGCAGAAGGGATTGGAATTCAGGTGACTGCCCTCAAACATCTTGCCTAACTCAGTCCCTTGGTAATTCTCATGGTTAGTTGTGTCTCCCTTGCCCTCCCCTCCTCCCTTCAAAGTGACATGCGGATAGTTTATTTTTACCTGTTTTTTACCATCTCAAGGTTATTTAATTAAGGGAAAATACCATTCCATTGTGATCGTATCTGTGATTCTGATTTTGTGGCTATTCCTATCTCTGCCCTGGCATCACTCAGCTTCTCCCAAGAAGTGAGAAGCGCTGGTGAAAAATACAGTTTTAAAACGCAGAGACCTCAAGGAAGCCAGAGAGCTTTCATCGTCTCCAGTCAGGGCATATGGATGGCTTATCCTAAGAGGAATGGTGATATGTCATGGAATGTTAGCCAACTCAGAGTGTGACTGGGAACATATTCATGGAAGGGGAAGCAGGAATGTTAGCCAGGCAGAGGAATGCCTCTCTGGATGTTTCTCTCCAAGTATCTGTGTCTATGGAAAGATAGAAGGAAATAACAGTAATAGAAGATTTATTTAGACTATTGATGGGTCAAAGATTTGAATCTAAGTTGAGAGATACCAGGTGTCGTACTGGAGATATCAATAATAAAAGGGATTTCCTAAAATCCCTGAAAAAAAAAGAAAAAGAAATGGAAATGACATTATACACTGCTGTTATCATCTGCTGTCCCTGCCATCTATCTAATGTCTTTGTATAAGAGTCTTATAGAGGCATGTACAGGAGGGCAACTGTTAAAAGATTCCCAACCATCCTGTAACTGATCATCTACATAGTGCTCTTGATTTTATATATATACAAATTAATAGATGCACACATACATACTAGTAAACTCTTAGCAGTATAAGTTATGGTATTTTTTTCTTATTAATTATTTCTGCTTAGACAGGTTTATCTTTTATTTGATTCCAACAGAATTTTATTATCGTGATTTTTTTCATTTTATATGATTTGAATATTGGAGAACCCCCCAATAAAATTTTATTTTCTTTTTCGAACAAACCAGGAACTCCTAAAAGTTGAAGTCAGGAGTCCTAGAGAAACTAGAACATACCACTGACTAAGGAGAAAGCCAGTTCCTGATTTGCTAAGTGTCAATGGGTTACAGCTTGAGGTGGGAGGTCTCTCAGACCCCGCTTTGAACAGTCCCCATTCTGTAGGTTCGTCAGCATCTTAGTAGCTTGCAGTTCTTATCACCAGTATGAGGTACTCAGGACAGGATTTTTATGTCATCTGTTTTGTGCTGGGATTGTTGTGAATATAAAGAAGGCCTTGGAAAATGCTGTTTGGGAAGTTGACAAATTAGTGCCTCTTTATATTAAGACTCTTTCATTTTGACTGTTCCCCCTCCCATTCACATTCTCACCCAGTGTGGGTATATTTAGACTTGTGGTGTTAGTAAAAAGAAAATGAATTGCATAGATTCTTCTCAACATCATCGCTTTAAAAAAAAATCAGGATAGCATCTCAGCTTTTGTGTCTTTGCGATTTAATAATTGTAATGAGTGGATCTTCGAGCGATAGCAACACTTTCATTATCACTTATTTTAGGCTAATAATAGAAGTGGGGTCCCAGCCAACTCAGGATTTTCTGATTACAGCTCATGCAGTGCGCAAAGCGTCTCCCGGGTAGCTCTAGGGTTCCCCTCACTGAGCAACTGTAACTCGGAGTCTTTCTTATCAGCTCTGAGTTTAGCAGTGGTAAACGGCTCTGGGTCGGAACTGACTTCAGACCCATGAATATCGTTCATCTCTTTTAGCTTCTGCTTTGTGGTAGAGAGTGCTTGGAAGTTTACAGGTGTTAGTCTTCTTGTGATAGTTCAGAAAACACAGAGTTCAGAAGGAGCAAAAGTAGCACGAGGGCCTGGAGGGAGGGGGGGACGGCTTTCCCTCTTAGCAGTAGTAGAATGTCAGAATTGCTAAGGACTGGACATCTACAGCTGGTGTGTATGTGGTGTGTGTGCGTGTGTGTATGTGTATATGTGTGTGTATACACATATAAACTTTAATGCTGTGTATACATATGCACACATATAGACTGTAATATATATACTATAATACTATATTATAAATACTATAATACTGTATTGTTTAATATCATAATATAGATATTAATCATATAATTAATTATTTACATGTTATATTAATGTTAATATATTAATATTATATTGATATGCAAATTAAATGTATTTAATAATGTGTCATATATGTGAAATATATATATATATATATAAGAATTAATTGACAGTGGATTACCTTGAGTTGGCTTGTGGGGAATAAAGGCAATTCCAGTTCCCTTTCTGTTTAGTTCCAGTCAATTGGCCAGCCGTTCTGTGGGTCTTTGCTCTAGTGAGCCACCCAGGCCTGACATTCTGCAACATGTTTCTATGTTTTTAAGACCTTGGGCACTTAACACATGAATGGCTCTTTCCTTCTGCAACAAACACTGCTGACAGCTGGGAAGTCAGCTCCTGAGACTCTTGAAAGGAAATCAGAAAGATTGCCTAGTAAGTCGAAGAGCAAAAACGAGCTGTAGAAGCGCTGGCCCTGAAGCTGGGTCAGGACTAGGTAGACTGAACTTGAAGTTTTGATTGCTGAGTCATGACAACAGCCCAGAGCTGTGTGTGCTGTTAGCTCAAGAACTGAGACTGGCATTGGGGCTAATGCTAATAGATGAGAGCATCAGCTTTAGCAGAAAACGCAGACCCTGGGGATGAACGAGAGAGATTCTCTGATAGCAGATGAAGAGAGTGGTGTGTATTCTTGCTATTCTCCATCACTTAATGACAACTTCCCAAGGTCCCCTACAATTTTTTTTTTAAAAAATGGATTGATTGAAGTGTGACTAGTATATAAGCTTTGATGTGGGCTTTATAAATAAGTTTGTTCAATTTTTTGTATCCCCATTTGGGGTCACTCAGTAGCCCCAGCTAAGATGGTGCTGATGATTGGTGGAGATGGGGGGAGGGTCAGTGGGGTGTAAGGTTAGGGTTAGAATCAAGAAAAGGAAAACCCAGAATTAAGACTCAAGAGACTGTCAATTATGGATAGATAATGCTACTCTATGGTCAGTAAGTCACTCAATATTGCAGAATTCTAATTTCCTTCTATATTCTGTGCAAATAAGCACATTTTGTGAGGAGGGGTTCACTGCTGGCTGTGCTGAGGGCTTACGTTTGGATGTGTGCCCAGAGATCACTCCCAATGGTGCTCAGGGGACCGTACTCAGTGTCAGCATTCCAATCGGGGTCAGCCAACTGCAAGAAAAGCTCCGTAACCCCTCTACTATCTCTCTGGCCCTGAGATAAACATTTTTTAAATTCATAGTGTTCTCATTAGGATTATGATGAAATGTTGCAGAATAAAATGATTATTGCAGAATGAAATGTTATTATACGTTGCTTAGAAATGCAAGGTACAATGGAAATAGAGATATTATCATACGTAATATTATAACTTGAGTGTTTTCCCACGTTCACTAAGTACTCAGTAATTTCCCTGGTGCATTTTTAGTTACTTTTAAATTTGTATGTGAGTGTGAAGTTAAGTGATCAATCTATAAGATATATAATTTCAGACTTATTTCAATAATTGTTGAAAGAACTTTATGTATTGGCATTGGGTTATAAAAATAGACAAAAAAGTACTTGGTTGTGCTAGGTTTCCCTTTGAGAAATCATGAACTTCATAAAGTTGGTTGGCTCTGGAAAACGCCATTCTACAATGACTACTATTTGAGCTCAACTTGAAAGCTATATGTATGGATAAATATTTATAATGTATGGATCATGGTGATTGTCACAGATTTGGGGTGGGGGCAGAGAGACTAGCTGTTAAGAATGACTTGAAAATCATGATGCAAGAGAATGTGGTACTATGAACACTGGCTTTAGCATTGAGTGTGGTAGAACTCAGATACTTTGGAGCTTCAACATTCTTACCTATAAAATAATAAAATAGAGACAATTTGTCATTCAAAGGGCTTCTGTTCCTAGTGAACAAATGATTGCACATGCGGTAATTGGCAAAAGTTATCTGATATAAAATTAGAATTTTATAGATCGTTCACATGTATATATTTTTTTCTGTTTTCCACTCTGAGTTAGAGAATTAGTAAGGTCACCATGATTCAGTGTATTTATATCACTAATGCAGATGGACAAAAGCCCCTTATGTAATCCAAGAGCTCAGTGAAACTGAGAGAGAAAGCTGTATTTTTGTAAATTAGCTCATTTTATGTACCACAGTTTCCTCAGATCCTTTCTCAGAGCAACCAAAGTGCCCTTTCCAGATGTCACCTCACTTACGCTGACAATTTCCAAAATGATACTGAATGTAAGTAGAGAGAATCATGTGCACCCATCCATATGTAGTCACAGAAACACAATTCAGATGTCAGCAAGTGGTGTTAATATTGCTCTTTATCTAACATCTCGCTTTGCTCACAGTCAATGGAAAGATGCATATTTATTAAGCACCTACCAGGTATAAGCACTGAAGTCATTGCTGTGGGGAATTGGAGCAGGTTTCTCTGTGCTTGTCACTGCTGCGATTCCTGCCTTTGGATGGGGCACACTGCCCATTTTCAAGGCTCCCGTCCCCTTCCCCCCCACCCCGGAATTTGAACTTGATCGTTAAACAGAATTAAGATTCATCTGCAGGAGTCTGACCTATGTTGGAACTGTGTCATTGTATATGACCTTTATTAAGTTCAAGAACATATTGCAGAAGATGTAAAAAATCTTGTTCCTATTAATGTAGCTGAGCTGAGCTGTCAGTGATGAGTCCAATTCTGCTTTGCTAACTCTGCACGGCTGGTACCACTTGACCCAGGTATTTCTGTTCTGCAAAGTCAGCCTTTCCCTGTGCAGGAAGGGAGCAGGGTTTTTGTCCTTCAGATTGTGGGTTCTTTCTGTCCTTATAATGAATGGATGAAGTCTATTTTATGGCTTGCTAAGAAAGAATATAAGATCCATGTCCCTGGCATTTTTAGATCCTTTCCTTAAAATCCAAATTGAGTAGTAAAAGAAAGAGAGGAAGGATGTCAGTTGGTCAAAATAATAAACCCAGGTTCCCTGGCCCCTACCATAGCTCCAGGCATCAGAATTTGTATGCATAGTATTTTATTATACCAAGAAAATTCTGTGTAGAACACTCCAGATAATATTGCCAAAATAAATTGCAGTATGATGATAACTTATAATAGATTTTCTTATGTAGTTAACACATAGGCTCCATATTCTAGGCACAGTGCTAGGTAAGTTGGATGATTTGCTCCTGGAAAAAAAGATTAATATTCCCAAAGTAAAGAACAGGTAGAAAGTTGTTCATAGTGTAACTTCAAATTCTGACTCACATCGAAGCTGATAAATATATCTTCTTTTATAATGGTTTTAGAAAGTCATTTTGGTTGCAAATTCAGTGCTTTTTTAACATTAATCCTTGAATGCAGACCAACTAGACCAACTCTTCTCTGAATAAAACCAAACCAACTTGTTTCTATTCTGTAGCACTGCACTGTCGTATAATTGTTCATCAATTTGCTCGAGCGGGCACCAGTAACGTCTCCATTATGAGACTTGTTGTAACTGTTTTTGGCATATCGAATACACCAAGAACAATAACAATAAGAAGAATAAGAAGAAGCCTGGGTAGCTTGCAAGGCTCTGCCGTGCAAGCGGGATACTCCCGGTAGTTTACCGGGCTCTCTGAGAGGGATAAAGTAATCAAACTCAGGTCAGCCGCATACAAGTCAAATGCCCCACGCGCTGTGCTATCGCTCCAGTCCTGTTCCTATTTGAGGAATTGCTATTGCAGTGAAAAGATTTGGTCTCAGTGTTGATGTTATTTAAGCGAACTATTAATTCGTTAATAGCAGACCAATGGACTGCTTTGAGCCATTGGATCCCTTGATAAAGTACTGTATCAGTGTCATAATTTTGTGTTTTCTAGAAGAATCCACAGCTTGAGTTAGATATTATTTAACTTTGATAATTGCCTAAATCTTATTCAAATGTTTGATGTTAGAAGAGCTATTGGCAGTGATACAGAAGCATGAACAGTTGTAGGATGTGGAACACAGTAATCAAATAAAAGTCTCCTGTGTAATAAGAATCATCACTTGTCATCCCGTTGATCTTCTATTTGCTCAAGCGGGTGCCAGTAACATCTTCATTCATCCCTGTCCCGTGCTAGTGTAGCTCAATGGTATGTGCTCGCTCCAGGAACATGAAGAGCCTCAAACCATTTGTTCAGGGTTTTGAGGAAGAAGTTTGACCATCTCGTAGGTGGGCTGATACTCGGTCTTTTGATGTCCCGTGGAATCCAGTCGGTAACAGCTCTAGTCCAGCAGTCATCTCTAACTTGCATTACATATCAGGCCCACCTGATTTTCGATGCCTTGTCAAATGAGACAGCATTCCTGATTCTTGATCATCAACGGAGGTCAGAACTCCAGATTTCTTCTTTCACTTGAGTGAAATATGATATTCCAAGCAGAGCTCTTTCAATTCTTCTTTGGGATAAGCGAATAGCATTCTCATCCTGTTTTCTTAGGTCCCAGGTCTCTGAGGCATATGTTATTGCAGGAAGAACCATGGAGTCGAAAAGATTTGCCTGGAGATGGAGGTTCTGTGTCCTCTTAACCACGTCTTCAACGCTCTTGAAAGTGTTCCGGCGTTCCACGCTGCCCTCTTCCTCCTGTGCAGTTCTGGTGCCAAGTCGTTCCTCATGTCGAGTTCTCTATCTAGGAACACATAGCTGCTGCATTTGGAGATGTTCGTTCCATTGAGAGCAAATGGAACATCAGGGACTAGTTCATTTTTCATGAACAATGTCATGAACGGAGTCATATCAGATGATATTCATGGAATGAAATTTATGGAGTTGCCTTTTTTTTTTTTTGCCATGCCTAGGTAAATTCAGGGTTTGCTCCTGGTTCTGTGCTCAGGGGCCATTCCTGGTTGTCTTTGGAGGATCATATGAAGTGATGGAGATCACACTGGGTGTTAGATTGGTGACATATAAGGGAAGTGCCTTACCCTCTATATTTTCTTTACAGCCCATGTGTTTGTTAATATGTTCATCAAGGATGCAGATTATTCTTGTACCCTTTTTTCAATATTACCTTGTTGGATTACTGTAAAGTGATTTAGAAAAATAATATTTATGAAGAATAGAGATGGAAATTTAATTGGCACTAAATGAAAGATATTATAATAATTGTATTTACTAAAATATAATGGAAGTTATAAATCATAATGTAATTATGATAACAATATAGCAATAAGTTTACATATAAATCTTCTTGCACTCTTTGGTACCAGAGGTTATACAAAATGTACCTCACATAAATGAAACAAAAAGTGAGTATCTCCAGTGACAAAATACAGATGAGTGGAGGAAAATTATCTTTCAACAATATTGAAGCCAGTGGAAAGAATGTTTATGGAAAAAGAAGTATTTGGTGCGGTGCATTCAAGGAGATTAGAGAAAGGAAGAGAGTACCAAGTGAAAATTTCATGAGTTGTGGGATTCCTTTGAAAGTCAAGTTCCAAACTGCTCTCAGTTTGGGATGTAAACAGAAGGGGTCACATTTTAGAATGTTTGGTTCTAAATAGGAGAAGAGGTCTCATTTTAAAGCTTTCTTAATAAGAAAGGGGGTTACAATAATTCTTGAACTTTGTACTATCAGAGAAAGAAATATTTCAACTCTCCTTTTTCTCCATATAAAATTTCTTTTGCTCTGGCATATAATGTAGGTTTACAGAGCTAATTTTCGTTTGTGACTTCTAGCTATACTTAGTGTATGTAAACATATATTCACACACACATATATACATATATACATATATATATATGAGCAAGTTGAGATGTTAAGTGTTTGATGGTCAGTGCTTCAAGGATGGAAGATTTTAACTTATTCTATAGGGAATTTTATTTATTTTTTTATATTCACATTGCACATTAAAAGTCACAGAAGACATGAAAGGAATTAGGATCTTCTTCTTGGAATTCTGATTGTAACTGAAGCTTGATATATTTACTATTGGATAATGTTATAGTGTGAAACACATATGAAAGCAACGTAATTTTCTCTCAAATACATTGACATTATATTTATTATTTTGGCAAAGGAGAATCTAACTCTCCAAACAATCATAGGCAATTGAAATAAAAATTGATAGAGTCAGTATGTATTATTCAGAGAAGGGAGCTATCACTGGGGATATGTGGTTGGGGAAGATTAAGGAATAAAGTAAAACATTGGGTTAGTCCTAAAAACAACACAAAAATCCAGTTTCTTAAGAGAAAATGGATTGGAGTGATAGCATATAGTAAGTAGGGCATTTGCCTTGCACGAGGCTGACTGAGGTTCGATTCTTCCATCCCTTTCAGAGAGCCTGACAAGCTACCAAGAGTTTACCTCCACACAGCAGAGCCTGGCAAGCTACTACCTGTGACATATTTGATATGCCAAAAACAGTAACAACAAGTCTCACAATGGAGATGTTACTGGTGCCCGCTCGAGCAAATCTATGAGCAACGGGACGGCAATGCTCAATGCTCTCCATCTCTACAGTGCTCAATGGTGTGGGAATGCATGAACAAATCATTGGTAGCCAAGAATAAATGCATGGAATAAAAGATATTTTAGAAAATAATCACAACCTAACAGAATAATCACCATGTGTTGAACACTATATTATTCCAGGTGGTTTGCTAGAAAGCTCATAGATTACAAATAGGAAGTATTTTTATTCCTATGATACAAATGAGGAAACTAAACTTTACCCTACCTTTAAATCAAGATGATTGAGTCATTCACTACATACCATCCATGAAAAACTCCTTAATGTATCTGACCACAGAGCCTCCAATTCCCTGATTTCCTCCATTGTAGGCTTGATCTTGCTATACACATAAAGTCCTATATAGTATTCTCTGTTTTCTTCTATTGCCTTTTATAGATGCCCATGTTCTTTGGGGTGAAATATATCCTATTTTCTTTATTTTAGGCATTGTGGTTTACAATACTGTTAATGATAGTGTTTCATCCGTACACTGTTCCAACACCACCCCCTACATCAGAATATCCCTCCACCCCAGATGAGCCCTGAGATCCTATCCTACTTACCACTCAGATCAATGACCAGTTCTCAGGTTCTTTATTAACTTTGACTATGTTTGAAAGCTTAAACAAATATTCATGACGTTTTTTTCTTTTACCAATGACTCCTGAACCTGAAAAGAGACCCTATATAGATATACACCATGTTCTAGTATTCTCAGCCTTTCTTTCTTACCAAGAACTGAGTACGTCCCCTTATTCTTTTGTTTTTCTGGAAGGTGAGCTATTACCTTCTAAAATTGACATGTCAGGAGCTGGAGCAATAGTACAGTGGGTAGGGCATTTGTCTTGCATGCAGCTGACCCAAGTTCAATCCATGGCATCCCCATTTGGTCCCCCAAGCACTACCTGGAGTAATTCCTGAGTGCAGAACCAGGAGTAATCCCTGAGCATCACTGGGTATGACCCAAAAAGCCAATAATTAATTAGTTAATTAATTAGCATGTCAGATAGATAGGTGGTTTAAACCTCTAATGGTATGTCTTGAGAGAAATGTCTGTGATCTGCTGGTGCAGATGAAAAAAACACTCAACACACCACTATGTAGTGATCTTCCAATCTTAAGGCCATTTCTGGTGTTTGGCGTTCTTAGAGTTATAAGAGTTATTTTTACTACTCTGAATAGTTAACAGTATCTTGTTCCTCTAGCCAGAAAGATAATTGTTTTCCAACAATACATTTAGAAGTTGGCCAGGCATTTTCGTTAGACACCATTTCTCTTGGTTTGAGATCTGGATTGAAGGCTGGGATCTTGAAGCAGCCAAAGGCAATTGACAAATTAAGACCAACCATCTCTGATTCTGACCACAAAATCTACAAAGTAGGCTAGGATCCCTTCCTCCCCTCAAGAGGCAGTCATTCAATCAGACTGATTAGAAAGCATCTTGATCAGTCCAGATGGGGGCAGTCAGTGGCATCTGGCCGGCTTCCTGTTTGAATAACACATTGACTCTCTTTCTCCTGGTGAGAATAGAACTTTCAGATTCAACAGATAAAGCACTGTTCTGCCGCGTTCCTCTCCTATCTGCATCTGAGTAAGACTTTGAGAAAATAATACTCCCTTATACCATTTACTCAGGCTGGAGCGATAGCACAGCAGTAGGACGTTGGCCTTTCACACAGCCGACCCGTGTAATATTCCTCTACCCCTCTTGGAGAGCCCGGCAAGCTACCAAGAGTATCGCACCCGCACAGCAGAGCCTGGCAAGCTACGCGTGGCGTTTTGGATATACCAAAAACAGTAACAATAAGTCTCACGTTGAGAGACATTACTGGTGCCCGTTCGAACAAATTGATGAACAACGGGATGACAGTGACAGTGACAGTGACAATTTACTCACCTCATTGGGTAGTTAACCTCATCTAATTGATAATCTGGAGGTCTGCGAAACAAGTTTTCTCCCTATCCCTGTCACTGCCTCCCCCATGACCTTTTCCTGATTTTCTGTGTTCCTTCTGTTTTTTGTTTGTTTGTTTGTTTGTTTTAATTCTAACAGGCACACACTTCTTTCTGACCCACCTTTGTCACTGTTGAAGTGTTTGACTTTTTGAATCTGCACCTCCCCCCAAACCCCCAACCCCCCCCTCCCACCTCCAAGTCTCAGGCAACTCCTTTCAGACAGTTTTAAGTAATTCTGGAGTAAAGATCAGATGCATTGCTTCCTCTAGAACCAGCCTTGCACTATCAAATTGCAACACTCAGCCTTCCAGTCTTCTAGGAGTGAGTAGATATTTGCCTTTACATAACTGACTCTAAAGTCTTCTCAGCCTAGTTACATATTTGACAACAGTCTAATTTCTCTGTCATTTGACAGAAGCATCTTTAAAAGAAGGAAAAGACATCTGCCAGATGGGATCATGTTAACAACTCGCCTTTATTCAGCATTTACTCTGTGTCTGAAACTTTACGTTTGATTTAGAACTTGCTGCTCTCTGAAAAAATAAGCATGGAGCAGGCATTATGCAACATTTAACTTCACAGAGGCTAAATGAATGGCAAGTGTTCCACAGACCAGGTCTGGATTAGTCATTCTGATGCTTAGAAATCTGGTATGCTTCCTTTTTAAGTTATTTCAAAAATCATGTAATGTGCTTCAACATATTTGAAGCCCTGAGTTCAATCCTTGGCACCAAAAATTTATGTAATGCCTTTCCCAACAGGGAAATGCGTTTGATTTTGTGTTTGAGTAAGAAAAAGCTTTGTAAACTTTAAAGCTCTATGCAAATGCTAATTGTTGCTGTGTTCTATCCTAAATTTATGGATGACACCGCATGTATTTATGTAACTCACTATAACAAATAGCTGATTAAGGGGCAATCATTTCTCAATTTTAAAACAGAAATGCTTATGAAATAGAGCTCTAAAAACAGATGTGTGCAGCAGACTGGTTGGTGTGTCTGGTGAAATACAGTAGAACCTGACTAAATTACACTAATGAGTTGGAGACCCATTACAAATTATCACATTTGCCCAATTAGTAAAGAAGTAACAGAGAAAAAAAAATCTACTAAGGAAGCAAAGCTGATACAAAGAGAATGAACTTCTAAGTAAACCTACAAGATGTTAACATCCCCATTACACTCATACAATCACACAGACACACAACATGCATACCCGTATAGTAGGTGAAACTCCTAACATTATCACTGGTTATATGCATATTTATGCTATACAGATCTATGTATATTTATACATATGAATTGGCCAATCTCTCTTCCCTTTTTTGGTCTGTTTTATATTCTGTATTTTGCAGAAGTAACTAATAAATGAGAGATCTTTGTTTGTGGTTCCAAGAAAAATTTTTGGTCTCTCCTGAATCAAAATTTCATGTTCTAGGTGGAAGGTTATTATAGGATGATTGTAGTACTTCATTTAGTCGACTTTGATTATATGGTTTGAGGATTTTTCTACCATTCTGAACACAGTAATAGGAATTGTCACCTTGGACTCTTCTCAGTTATAGTACTTTGATCTGCTAAATCCTTAGAAGCCAAACTTCACATGTTCCCAGAGGGCAGGGCCCTTGTCCTCCCACATTCTCTCTATAGTAGACTACAGTGAGGACAAAAACAAAAGGTAAACGATGTATTGACCTCCTTGTCACTTTAAAATCTCAATGTTTTAAAACTCAAAGATGAATGTACAGTTTTAAATAATTAAATATGGGATGCATTTCAGAAGATTCCTATTTCAAAATAAGACTTTGAAGAATTCATAATTAGAAACTAGGAAAATGTCTAAGTTTTAAACTTCATGTATATTTTAGTCTTTATTAAATATTTATCTTCTACCAGGGACAGAGTTGCAAAAACATTTTGCTTAGTTCTTAATGTAAACTTATCTTCCTAGTAGTATTCTTAAGCGGCTTGATATGCAGATGAGAAAACTAGAAAATAGAAAGTTCAAGAAGCTTAGGATGATATGACGAATAATTGTTGGAGCTGGGATTTGGGAAAATATGGATCCTGTTTAATATTTGCTTGTTTGGGGGCCACACAAATGCAGTGCTTGGGGATGACTCCTGACCCTACGCTCGGGGGCCATGACTGGAGGTTTGGGAGACCATAGAGGGTGCCATCGATTGAACCCACATTCCCTGGCTCAGTTGCACGTAAGGCAAGCATTCTACCTACCCACTCTTCTATCTCTCCAGACACACAAATCCTCTGTTAAAGGTACAGTAGGCTACTGAGTATCCTGTTTCATGCTAAAATTATGATTTTAAAGCCCAGATCATCATCATGAAAATGATGATCTAGTCTAAAAGTCTGCTATCTTTTCTGTGTCACTAAACATTTATTACTGAGGTGGTGATCAATATTCATTGTGGTGTTACTGTTATCTTATTCTTGTGACTTTAGACTTCCATTGCATTCTACCTTGAACCTTAGTACTTGACTTATTAAATTGAAAATAGATACTCTTGGGTATACAGCGTTTATTAAAAAATTGTGAATTATGGTTAAAAGTGTTGAGTAACAGATCATCCAAGGCAGACAATGGCTAAATCTATATGAATTGAGGTGATTTATTACACAAAATAATTAACAGGTCTAGGCCAACTTATTATACAGACATTATCCACTTTCCAAAATTTAGTTTAGAATGGAAATGGATCCAACTCGTTTACATCTTTATGCTCATAGAAAGTCAAAACCTGATAAAATGAACACAGATCTCTTTAATTGCAGAGCTGTTTCTATAAAAAATGTAGACCTCGGCCAGAAAGATGGGCTAGGAACTTGCCTTACATTTGCACAACCTAGGATCAATCCTCAGCATTGCATAAGACTCCTTGAGTCACACCAGGAATGATCCCTGAGAACAGAGCAGGAATAAGCTCTAAGCAGTGCCAGGAGTGCCCCATCGCCAAACAAAAACCAAAAACAAAGCAAAAACAAAATTGTAGATTTTGCAAATAGGCAGTTTGACATTAATTTGGCTTTTTGTTATTTTTAAATTGTCGCAATTATTTCTTTAATTATTGTGAGGAGAATTTCCAGCAGCCACAGTCCCCAGCTTCGTGTTTTAAAGTGTTGTTTACATTTTAGAACCTACTCTATACCAGATGCTAAACTTGGTGTAATTAATGTCATCATTATAAATAAACTTCAGTATTAAAAGGAAACCCATTTCCCCCAAGCCCCTATCATTACACACTTAGGTACACAAATGGTCCTCTCAGACTCTTTGCTTGCTTCTTCCTGCTCAGACCTTTAAATAGAACCAAAAGATGCTTGTCTGAAACACAATTTGTATGCTTTACTCATCACTGTATCACTGTCCTCCCATTGTTCATCGATTTGCTCCAGTGGGCACCAGTAAGGGCTCCATTGTCAGACTTAATGTTACTGTTTTTGGCATATCAAATACGCCAAGGGGAGCTTGCCAGGCTCTCCAAGAGGGATGGAGGAATTGAACCCAGGTTGGCCAGGTGCAAGGCAAATGCCCTACTCGCTGTGCTATCACATCTATTTATCAAAAATAATTTTTAAGTTAACTCAAGAATAGAATATAAATAATATGTCAAAACTGGGAATGTGAGAAAATCATAGCCTTAAAGTCATGTTCTGAAGAGAAAAAGATAAAGACATTAATTTGGGGGGAGGGTGGGAGGGACGCTGGGTTTACTGGTGGTGGAGAATGGGCACTGGTGAAGGGATGGGTTCTCAAACTTTGTATGAGGGAAGTATAAGCACAAAAGTGTATAAATCTGTAACTGTACCCTCACGGTGATTCTCTAATTAAAAATAAATAAATTATTTTAAAAAAGACATTAATTTTGTTAAATAAAATTTAGACTTATTTTTAAAATATAATGTATTGATCTATAAAAGGAAAATCCATGATAAAATTATAAAATATCAGAAATATTATATATGAATAAAAACAAGTGAATTGAGAAAGGTTATTTTCTCCAAACATTTAGGAGAATGTTTTCTTATATTTATCAAGCAGTTTACTTTCCAAATTCTGAGAACTGGCTCGTGGTCCATACTGGCTAGTTTTCCGGTGATCTTTGTTTTCGGTAAAATCAAATTCGCTTTGGACTTACCATTTCGAATATCACACAACTGGCAAGTGGGGTTCTTGTGGAGAGATAATTTTTTTCGAAAATATGTATCTCAAACTCTGTTCCCCACTTCCAACAAAACCAATTTGAAGAAGGCAGCCCTAGGGGGAGGGGGTGCTTGGAAAGAAATCAAGTCCCCCCCCCCCGATTCCCCAGCCCCACTGGGACCCCCTTTGCCTGAAGGAGAGACAACTGGGTACTGATGCCTGGCTTGCTCGCTGTGGTGCCCCTGACCCCAATGCGTAGGGATTTTGGGGAACGATCCCCTACCCCCACCCGTATAGAGGACGTGGCACCAGGGTACTGCTCCATGCTTTCCTCATACCTGATCATACTTAGTTCTTCCAAAAACCTTTGGAAAAAATGTTTCCGCCCATTTTGCAGATGGGAATACTCAATTAAAAAAATAAGTGATAAGTTCAACTTTATGTGACTCAAAAGTCAATAGTGGGACATAAACTCCAGCTCCCAGGATAGAGTTACCCAACACGTACTTACCTTAATGAGGGTTATGATGCCAGCCTCAGTTTCTGTCTCTTCCTCTCCTTTTGGTTTTCTCTCTCTATTCTCTGTTTCTCTTTAATTTCCATTTAACCTTAACATTTTGTTAATTTGATCATTAACCAGAATTCTCTTATATTTGTTGTGCAGTTATTGAGAAAGTAGACCATCAATTTCTTGATCTTGAACAACACCTGTTATCCCATGAAAAGCATCCTGCTGACTTTTGAACATTCTTCGTATGCTGATGGGAGTTTTTACCATTATGGCCGAGTTTGTTCAACAGTGAGGTTTCTGGAGAGTAAACAGTATGAATAAAGACCTGATTCACTAGCTCATTATAGGTTCCTTCTTGGGAAATACCTGTTGTTTCTTCATTCAATGTCTGTAACATGTGAAAAAAAGATTTCACTGAAATCTCACTTTCTGCTAGTCATATATGCAGTTCACTGACAATTCTAAAAGGAAAGTGATAAAAATTAAGTTGGATTCCTTGCACTAATTTAACAACAGGTCTCAATATTCTTCCTCCCATTATTAAATTAATTTATTTTATCTCTAAGATCTCCTTAACTTGATTTTGTACTCAAACTTATGTAGATAATTTCCTTATCCATAAAGGGTTAATATAGACCAACTGATAAGCATTCACAAATACCTACATAGAAAATCATAGGACTTTGCATCAGTTTTGTAGAAGCCCTGGTTGATTAACACTCTACTAGAAGACTGAGAAGCTAATATTAAAAAGGCCTCCTTCATTGTTGCTAACCATTGTTCTCTCCAAAACTACCATGCACTAGAGTTATAGCATTAAGGTTTATACAGTTCTCCCTCGATTCCTTCATCCCTCTCAGAAAACCCGGCAAGTTACCGAGAGTATCCCGCCCGCAAGGCAGAGCTTGGCAAGCTACCCGTGGCATATTCGATATGCCAAAAACAGTAACAAGTCTCACAATGGAGACGTTACTGGTGCCAGCTCGAGCAAATCGATGAACAAAGGGACGACAGTGCAGTGCAGTGTAGTGCTACAGTCTCCCTCATTAATAGAATATCCATTTGCCCCAGTCATAAAAGTCTCTGAGGTTATCCTGGGCTCTCTTCTATGGTATGTTTCCTATTGTCCTCTCAAGTGGCCATAATATGTATTCTGAAAACAAAGCAAGTAACAATAAAGGCTAATATAAAATATGAACTCACTTGGCAAAATTAACTTCTTTCCATATTTTGAATTTTTCTAGGCCTTTGCTAATTCTTTTTAGGACTGGTCTTCCAGTTGATTTGAAATCCTATGCAAAGAAAAAAATAATGCGTCAAACTAGATTTGCACTAGAAATCCATTTGGACTTGAAATATCAGAAGTGTACATTCTACTATTTTATAGCTCTATAACTTAAGTCACTTATGCTTTCTGAAATCAGCTTCATTCTTTTGCTGAATGGAAACTTACCTGTCTTGAAAGGGTTTTCTGTGATGTAAAAGATTCTGCATATATAAGCTTCTATAATTTTAGGTATCATTTTGAAGATTCACTCTTTTATGAGATACAGACTCAAAGTCTAATGGCAGGCTTCATAGAAAGAAAGAGGCATCAAGAGAGGAAGCCATGGTCAAGTGCATTATGAATTAAAACTGCCATTTTCAGTGCCAAAGGGTAGGTTAGGCAAATGCATTCCATACATCTGATCGAGGATTAATCTCCAGTACATTTTGGTACCCCAAGCATCACTGGATATGGCCCAGATAGCCCCTGTATGCCTCTTTGTGAGATGCCCACCCCAAAAAAAACACTTTATTTCAATTGGTACAATCTGTGGTGGTGCTTTGGGGGAAAAATGGGCTACTTTCAAGTTTTTGACAAAATATCACTTTGGACTGGGTCCGAACAATGTTCTAGGGCGATATTGTTGCTTAGAGAGACATGTAGTGTTGGCTGTCAAACTTAGGGCCCGGTTTATACTGTACCTGTGCTTTTCTATTTGAGCGATCTCTCTTTTTCTAAAATGGTCACTTTAACCAAATGTTCTGTATTTTGTGGGGAGTCAGTATTGGGGATTCAACTTCAGTCTCATGCTTGCAAGGTTAGTGCTTTTACCATTGAGCCAGATGACAACATGGTATATGATTGGAAATTCGAAGAAAAAAGTTCTTCGTTCTATCAAATTACCAATTGTTTCTAGATGTGAATATTCAGTGTAAAGAAAAATAAATAAACTTATGCATTCATATATTATTGGTGCAGCAAATATTGGCCTAACTTTTCGAAAGCAATATGAGTTTATGTATTGTACGTAATAGAATTGTTCATTTACTTTGATCCCTTTCTGGAAATCTCTCCCAAGGAAATATGAAAAATGCATCATGCACAAATATGCTAATAAAATTGTTTACAGCAATGAAAAATTTCATCATTCTACATGTCAAACAAAAAAGATATGAGTAAAATAATAATGCATAGATATAAGGCACTACTAAAATTTACAACTGGAAGACTTTGTATAATGGCAACCATATAAACAAACTGTGCCTGCGTATGCAAATTTGAAAAACTGAATAGCTGTATACTGAGATACTAATAGTGATAGCTTTATGATATATATATCTATATATAGATACATATATAGTGATTTTTATTTCTGAGGGCATTCAGAAGATGTTTAGACCAGTTTATATAACTCCTAGCTGCAAAGAAGAATAATCTGACTCCAGAATTCTAAATAAATTGAATTTATTATTATTATTTTTTTATTTTACAAGTACAAAAATGGTAGGTCCTGCTTTTAAGACTTAAATGTGTCAGTTCCAGGAATTGGTCTCTATGTTTTGGCTTCTGAGTGGTGGTGAAGTACTTATTATTTAGTCTATATTAATGGCAGAAAGATCAGAAAAAAAAGGGAAGATTTAAGTCAGCTCCAACTCTCTCTTCTTAGCCTGAAAACTTAAGAAACCATGCAGTTCAAGTTTCAGAATGAACATGGAATTCAGAGACCATCCTACCTGGAATGGACACTGGGTGGGATAAAGCTGGGAAGAGGGAAGAAGAATTGAAACATACAGAGGAAGTTTGGGTTCTTCAGTCATGCGTCTATTTCCATGATATTGTCTTCCAGTAATCACTGTTTTGCATTTCTTCAGCTTGTCGGTGCTCCTCAGCCTAAGTAACACCAAGAATATGTGCGAAGGGCCAGAGGGGAGGAAGTTGAAATCCCAGTGAAACATCCCTCCCTCAGGGCCCCTCACTCTGCTCATTCTTTGAGCATCAACATTCTTTGAGCACATTTAATCCACTCAAGAAGTCTGGCAAAAGGTTATCAAATCCAGCTCACAAAGATCTCAGTTCCCATGCAGTTCCAATGTGGAGTTTCTTCTCTCGTGTGTATCAAGTAGCCTTGCGTGCAGGGCTGAGGCAACTCTTGCTCCCAGCTCGACTCTGTCCTGAGGAGACTGCCTCTTTCTGACTCCCTTGTTAGCTCAGTGCTCTCTTCACAAATGAGAGTTCTAGTGGCCCTCCATTGCACAGAATCCTTGGGTTGTCCAGCTGCATATCTTAACATGTAACATGCTGTTATCCTTTGAGCTATCACTTGATTGATAACTGAGTGGAAAATATACAGTATTTTTTAAAATTTTTAAATGAATCACCATGAGGTACAGTTACAGACTTACAAACTTTCATGCTTACGTTTCAGTCATACAGTGATTGAGTACCCATCCCTCCACCCATGCCCATTGTCCACCACCAATGATCCTAGTATCCCTCCCACCACCCCCACCCCACCCCACCCCTCGACAGTAATTTTTAATGTTCAGGAATGAAAGGTAAAAGAGAAATGAGTAGGAGGCCATAGATATCACTGAACATATCTGGAATCATTTTTTCACCTATGTTTGTTCCAGGACAATCTCACCATTTTCATGTCAGTACCATTTCTCTCCTCTTTCATATAGAAATATGACATATAATAAATATATGATAATTTATCAGAAATTATATACTATAAATAATAATTAATATAACCATTATAATATATAAGTATATATAAAATAACAGTAGAAATGGGTATAAAAAGCATGAATGAATAAATAATGAGGACAAATTTATCTTTCTGCATTGCTAGAAAGAAACTTGTTTCTCTCCTTTGTACTATTTTCTCTCCTCATATAGTTCCAGCCATGGAGACGTTCTGGAGTTCCTTTGGTGGTCATCTTCTTTATTTTTGTTTGGGGATGTTTTCCAAGTGGTGGTGCAGGGATCTGAGGTCCACTCCCAGCCATTCTCAGCCAAACAGCCTGTAGTTCAGGACAAGGACCTGAAGATAAAGTACTGCTTGCCTTTGTGGTTTCAATGATCACCAAGTCCCGCCTGGAGATGTTTCGGGGACTTCAACTCCTAACCTGGTGGTGCTAAGCAGGACACGTAGTCTTAAGGATTTAGCCAGGGTCATTTGCATGCATCTTCACTCTTTTTCCATCTCCCCAGCTCTACCATGACATTAGATCTTAATGTATCACCTCCTACAGATTGATTCCTCATATTCTTAGTCAACTAGGACTCTCACATACCTCCTACTATCTATTCTGAAACAAACATTCATTCAAACATGTATTGTGTGTGTATATGTGTATACATATAAATTTTGGGATCACAGCCAGTGTACTCAGGGCCCTCTTCTGGCTCTTTGATTAAGAATCATTCCTAGTGGGACTAAGGGACCATAGGGAGTGCTGATTGAATCTGAGTCGTCTGCCTCGTCTGTGTGCAAGGCAAGTTCCTCACCATTTGTACTATTCCTCCAGCCCCTCTATGTTACATTCTATGACAACTTTTGGTTGAGGTTTGTTTTTGTTTTTGAAATATATATATATATCACTGATATATATATATATATATATATCACTGTAGTCCCATTGTTCACCAATTTGCTTGAGTGAGCACCAGTAACGTATGCATTGTGAGACTTGTTACTGTTTTTGGCAGATCGAATATGCCACGGGTATCTTGCCAGGCTCTGCCATGAGGGCAAGATACTCTTGGTAGCTTGCCATGCTCTCCGAGAGGGGCAGAGGAATCAAAATCAAACCCAGGTTGGCCGCATGCAAGGCAAATGCCCTACTGCTGTGCTATCGCTCCAGTCCGAAGATTATATATACATACGTATATATATATATATATATACACACATATATATATTTATTAACAGTTCTGTATTTAGTCTATTAGTAATAGCATTCAAATGAAAGAACTATAAGAACAGTTCTTTATCTAGTGTCTAGTCAGGGCCTGGAATATAATAAAGTTACTATAAACATCTGTCTAAGTGTCCAACTAAAATAATGTTGTTATGAAGACCAAACTATAAAGGTAATCTAGCCTCAAGCTCAATTCCTATTATTTGCTAGAGAACTGTAGATCTCTTACTTCTATTTTCCTACTTTCCTCCTCAGTATGTGAGCTACTCTAATACAGGCACCCTATTGTAATTGTCTTTTACCCAAGGTCTGTATTCTGATGACATTGAGGATTTTGCTGAAGAAAAAATGAAAAAAAAGAGAGAATAAATGGTGGAATGAATAAATAGGGTAACCCTTAGTAAATAGACTTGAATCAGGGCAAAAGATTCTCATAATTGGGAATTAGGATACTCAAAAGACTTGGGTTGATTTTACAAATGTTTGCAAGTTCTACGGAGATAAAAAAAAAAAAACTACTATTGAATTCTGTCTATCTTCCTTCTCTTACCCTTTCACTGGTTCAGAGGGAAGTTTATGGAAAATGTGCATTTCTTTGTGTGTGTGTGTGTGTGTGTGTGTGTGTATTTGTGTGTGTGTATGAGAGAGAAAAAGAGCATTGGGGAGGAAAGCAGGTAAGTTAACAATGTGGGATGCTTGAGTAGGAGGGAAGGGAGTTAGAATTTGTCATAAATTCTCATAAAATATAGTTTCTGATGCTGCCTATGTCTGGTACATTAGTTTGCCCTGTTACATTGCATTTGGAAATCCTACATATTCTGTCAAAATATCGGAAAGGATTGAACTTTGATATCATAATGGGGAGCTAGACTAAATGTTTTCAGAGAACATGCTACCTTTTATTTGAACAGTTATATGATTTTGAGGTTTATCTGATTTATTGGATTATAAAACTGAAGCCCATTATTGAAAAATTACAGGTGATTTTCTTCCTTCCCCCTCCTTAAATGCTGGGCACTGCAGCATCACTTAAAAGGTGAAATGACTAGTCTAAGTGACTCTTGAAGGTTCAGCAGTTTTCCTTTCAATTCAGGAGAAACATTGGTGTAGGTTATTTGGAGATTTTCTGCATTCTGCAAGGAAAGATGATTTGCGGAAATCAAACTTAAACCTGAATCCCTTTGGCATTGATTTTTGGAAGTGGAAGTGTTGTAAAATTGTTTTTGTTGATCATGATCTTTTACAAGATTTATGTAAAACATCCAGCATGGGAAGTTGCTAACATCTTATGACAAAATATTCTCTGCGTTTTCTGGTCAAGTTCACAGAGATTATTCCCACTGTAAAACTTGGACAAAGCAAAAATTGGTTTATTTACATTATTTTATAAATTTGAGATTAGTTTCTTACTAAACAAAATCAATTTTTTTTCTTCTTTTTGGGTCACATCTGGCGATACACAGGGGTTACACCTGGCTCATGCACTCAGGAATCATTTCTGGCAGTTCTCAGGGGACCATATGGAATGCTGGGAATCGAACCCGGTTGGCCACATGCAAGGCAAAAGCCCTACCCACTGTGCTATCGTTCGAGCCCCACAAAGCCAAAATTTGAAGGGCTGCATTTCCAATGTGAGAGTGGGAGTAAATGCATTCAAAATCATGTTGTTGTGTTACTATAGGGTTTTTGCAATCTCCAGGAGGAGATTTTAGGGTCTAGTAGGGACTTCTAAGGGTTCAAAGTAAGCTCTGGGTCCCTAGCCTCTTTGTCACATTCATTTTCTTCTCTAGCACAGCTTCATTCTGAAAGAAACCCAGTTTCATTTCAAATGTCTATCAAAACAGGAAAACCTGGTATACTAAATGGATTATAAAGATATCAAGAAAAATGATATGCCTTGCCCTTGGCATATTTTCGTGGGGGTATGTCCATTTTACAGAGTTGTCATGAATTGTTATGAAACACAATTTCAAAACGGAAAAAAGGAAAATATTATGTATTCAGAGTAGGAACTGTTTATAGGTCTTTATTCATTTATTTTATTTATTTTTTGGCCAGGGGGATAGGTATTGGTCTTTATCCGACAGTGTTCAGGATTTATTTCTGGCTCTGTGATTCTGGCAGAGATAGGGGGACCATATTTGGCGCTGGGTATTGAATTGGGGTCAGCCATGTGTAAGGCAAGCACCAGTAACCCTATTTTATCTCTCTGATGTGTGGATCTATATTCTTGGGAAATATTTTTTGATATTATTTTACAAATATATGTACAAATATTTGAAGAACACAGAAGTATTATATTAAACAACCCCATGTGTAATCTCTTCTCTCTCATCCCCTCTTTCTTTAAAGAAAAAAATAGTGACTTCTGGGTACACATCTGCCTGTGGTTAAGGCTTTCTCCTCAATAGGGTCACTCCTGGTGGACTCGAGAGACTATATGTAGTGTCAGGAATCAAATCTGGTGGCAAGTACCCTACCCATGTACTCCTGCCTCTGTAGTTTTTTTTTTTTTTAATTAGTGTAGTCCTTTCAAACCTTTTGAACTCTGGAGCATTATTAATACATTTTGTAAATAATCCTTGATGTATGACTCCCATGGAGGAAACTATGAATTCAGTAGTAATTGTATTATGAATGTAAATATATTTATTAGAAAATGCCCCTGTGAGTATCATGTGAATATGTGAGGCTGGAACATTGGTGGCATTACTGTGCGATGATTATAAGAATTAGCTACATACTCATTTTAAATTTTGTTGGAAGGACAACTTATTGAGTACTTGACTAGTAGATACTTAATAAATATTAGCTGCTGCTAAATCAGTTAACTTTCATTGAATTACCAATGCTTTGTTACATGCAATTAAATCAAGTAGAACTTTTTTGTAATGAACATAAGGTATACTAGTGTCTAATCATTTTTGTACAGGAAGGGAGGATTATGCTTCAGAATATCTCTCTCTCTATATTTATATATATTGCATATTTGTATATATATCAATATTATCTTGCATATACAATAGGCAATGTGCAGTAATACCATCTTCAAATTACTGTGTCCTCTTGAATACTGCAATATTAGTCACATGTGGGGTGATTTTTCGTGATTGCAATAAAGGGCAGTAATGATACCCTCTCTGAGTGAAAAGCCAGGAGCATGTGCTTCCTGAATTTCTTCTTTCCATGCTGGAGTCTCAGATATTGCTGTCTCCCTGGCAGAGGAGGCCAGCTTTTCGATTGCAGAGGGTAACTGATGAACTGATTTATTAAATACAGGATAAATGGGAGCTGCATTCAGATACTGCTTCTTTCTCTAACACCTCAGCCTGAAGTCAAAACAAAACAAAACAAAAAAACCCGGCAAGAATAGAAAGAGTATTCTTAGCTGAGCCAGCATGATGCGGATGCCGTAATACCAGCTGTTTGCCGAGCCACAGCTGAGAAGCTCTGCAGATTTCAAGCTGCCCCACATCCTCCTCTTATTGCTGGTGGGAGAAAAGCCCCCATGTGTGTCCCGGACAAGAAGGCTCACTTACCCAACTGCAGATGGTAGGTGTATGCTGAGGCATGTTAGAAAAGAATAGTGCAGTCTTCCGTTTATTTATTGATTTGTGTATTTTTGATTTGCGGACTACACGTTGCAGCACTGGGGTTTACTCCTGACACTGTAATTGGGAATTACTCCTGGCAGGCTCAGGAGACTCTAAGGGATGCTGGGATCCAACCTGGATTGGCCTTGTGCAAGGCAAGTGCCTGCCTCACTGCACTATATCTCTGGCAACGTCATGCATTCTATTCACAGCATTGATCTGTGTAGACTACTTCCCTGTGCATCGTATCATTCCGGCTTAACCAATCTTGTGAAGAAGGCTCTGGAAATACAGAATTAGACTCAGAAAATGTAGTGATTTTAACCGGGGGAGGGGGGGGGAGGCAGGAGGTGGTGGTTGACCAGGTATCCTCAGGCTCAAAAGTAATAGACTTGGAAAATTAAGTGATTTGACCCTTGAGGGTTTGACCATGTATCCTCAGGCTCAAAAGTAATAGACGAGCCAGCAGCAGGCAATGAATGGAGCTTTCAAACTTTTATTTGCTTCTGTTTTAATTTCAAAATTGGGGGCAGGAGGGCCGGAGGATTCGCCCGTGATTCTCCACCAATTTGCACTTCAGTGCAAGGACCAGGAAATGAGGGGGATCACATGATTTTTGCCAGGAATTCTCAGGAATAGGTCCTTAATAGTGGGGGTTGGGGATAGAGAATATTTGGTACTGGAAATCTAAACCAGGCTGGATCTTCCTCCACTTGCAATTGAACTGATTTACTATCTCCTGGCCTTGTTTTGATTTATTTTGTTTGAATTCATCTAAGAAAGCTATTTTAAGGTGTTTCCAGACCTTCATCCCCACTGCTCCCCATCCTGAGTAAAAATGGGGACTCCGATCATTTGGGACTACGGAAGAGTCACATAAAGTGGAGGCTGATCGAGTATCTTACAACAGTGCTGTCCTTGCTTTAACACGTTAGCTAATAACTTGGGTATCTGGAGGGATTGAGGAAGGCTGAGCATGTTTTTTTCTAGAAGAACCCCAGACAATGATTTCAGGGCTTCCTATCCACATATCCGAACACTGATTGGATAAAGAGGTCTGCACTGATGTGAATGGTCTGGATCACACAGCCAGGGAAGTTGAAAGAAATTCAGCAAATTCAATGATTCAAGGAACACTTGGATCCAGTTTTCATTCCTTAAGCTGAGAAAGATATTTGAAATACAGAACTATTACTAAGTTGGGGCAACTTTGAAAGGAATAACAGTGGAAGTGCAAACTGGAATTTGTGTTCGTTTACTGGTTATAGTATCTCTCTGATTTTGATTTAAACATGGAGCAGAAATGGCAAGGAATTTAGAATTTGCAGGGAGTGACTAAAGTTGGGCTGGAGTGATAGCACAGTAAGTAGGGTGTTTGCCTTGCACGCGGCCAACCCGGGTTAGATTCTTCCGCCCCTCTCAGAGAGCCTGGCAAGCTATTGAGAGTATCTCGCCCGGAGGCAGAGACCAGCAAGCTACCCGTGATGTATTCCATATGCCAAAAACAGTAACAACACGTCTCACAATGGAGGCGTTACTGGTGCCCGCTCAACCAAATTGATGAGCAACGGATGATAGTGATACAGTGGCTAAAGTTATTGAAGGAATACAGAAGTGCTACATGCTGTGATGGTGGTGATTTTTTTCTAAAAAAAGAAACAAAACACAGATAAAAAGTACATTGTGATAAGCAAATATTACCGGGATATAGTTTCACAATAAATTATATCAAAATTTTCCTAATATCATAGTACTCTCTCAAAGTTTATATGTTTACCTTTGTGTAAGACATTGAACTTTTATTTGTAGACAATGTGTGTTTCCTTGCAGCTTTAAGAGGAGAGGACACATATAATTGTGTCTAATTTACCAGCACAGAGTGTTTGAGGTAGAAGTAGGCAACTTTACACCACTTAGTAAATATTTATAAAAGCCAATGGCAGGTTTCAGCCAAGGAAAAATCAAATAATATGGAGGTAATGAAATTACTTACTAAATAATAGGGATTTGCGAAGATATTTTCCACTTCTCTAACACAAGGTAAAACACGACATTCTGATTGTGGTCTCATTATAGTGGCACATTATAGTGGTGCAATAAAAACTTGGCAAAGGCATTAATCATGAGGGCAATAATTTAGGGAGGATCTGTGTGTGTGTGTGTGTGTGTGGTTTTAGTGTGTTTTCCCTTCTATCTTTATTATTTTCTCACACTTTCAGATTTATCAAAGAGCTTCTACACCACTTTCTTTTTGAATCTTGTCTACTCACATCATTTAAAACATGATTAAAATAAAAATATTTCTGATATTATTATAGTCTAAGGACATAGGGTCCATTTTATTCAAGAAACCATTGCTTTATTTATTTATTATCTATTTATTTATGTATTTATTTATTTATTATTTATTTTTTTATTGTCTCTTAAGTTTTACAACC
The DNA here is from genome assembly GCF_027595985.1 of Sorex araneus. NCBI lineage: Eukaryota > Metazoa > Chordata > Mammalia > Eulipotyphla > Soricidae > Sorex > Sorex araneus. The sequence continues at coordinate 142,809,989 of NC_073307.1, read as the reverse complement.
TCTACTCTTTCTTATTCCTTGATTTTGGCCAAATGGTAGCTGGTATGGCCATTGATTCCAGTTTCCAGGGAATCTTAGACTTTGTCATAGATATACAGCATTATGCTTTAGCTTTCTCCACCTGAAATATTTCTGATATAATAAAGTTGGTCAGTTCTGTCCCGTTTTGAGTAATGTAAGATTCCCAAGTCATACTAAAGATAGTGACTTACTTAATTTACGTGGGTTTGCGTTTGTGCAATTTTATATTTGTTTTTGTCTATTATCTACTAACTCCTTTATTTTTATCTCCAATTTTTTCCAGCTCACAAAAAGTGTTCCAATAATTTATAAATAATGGACAATTTCACCATTTTTGAAGAAAAATTCTTTCTTCTGACTACCACACTTTCTGGCACATAGCCAGTGATACCACTGGGGAATTGAGTCCATATTCCCATTGTTCTTCAGAATTTTATACTTCTGGAGCCAACCACTAGATGTCTCTGCAATTACATGCTAGACCAAATCAGAGACCATGGCCTACTACAAAAGCAAAGGTGGAACTTAAAGACATTCCTGAATTTTAAACACCTATTCTCTATAAAGGGGAATTCTCTTAATCATATGGTAGTGTCACTAAATAATGAACTATTTCATGTTCTGCAAGTTATTTAATACAATCAGAACTATATTTATCAATCCTTAAGAAGAGCTGTAGGTTGAAAAAATCAACCAGGTGTGTGTGTGTGTGTGTGTGTGTGTGTGTGTGTGTGTGTGTGTGTGGTGTATGTGCATGCACGTGCATCGTTTCAGACATCGTTTCAGACAATAGAGACAAAGTATCTAATACTTATAGAAGAACATTTGGATTGCCAGTTTAGTCTTCAAAATGAAACAGATGATAACTAAGGGTGAAATTGTCCTAAAGTTTCTAAATATAGCTTCCATTCACATTATATCATTATATCTTTTTATTGTCCTGTTGAACAAAATGAGGTTTCTCCCCTTCTCTCCTCTCCCCTCCCATGACCTCTCCTCCTCTCTCCTTTACTCTATACCTCTTCCCTCTCTTTTCCTCTCCATAACTTTATATTGAAAAGTATGCAAGATTTTGAGACTATCAATATCTACCATTATGCATTACATTGGATATTGTGAGTGACTGCAAAATTCTGTCTTGCTAATATTTGATCCCTAATATAGTAGATCTTCAATAAATGTTGCTAGCTGCTGAATGAATAAAAAGATCACCTATTTATGCCTTAATCATGTAAAAATTCAGGTTAGCTATTGAATAATATGAAGTAGCAACTAAACATGCATGCATGATACACATATGTTTTAATCTTTAAAATTATTGTGATTTGGGGGCAGGAGCTGTTGTACAGTGGTTAGAACACTTACCTTGTACACAGGTGACTGGGTTCAATCACTGGCACACCATATAGTCCCCTGAGAACCAGGAGTGGCCCCTGAGTGATCCCTAAGCACAGAGCCAGAAGTAAGCCTTGAGCACTGCCAGATGTGGCCCAAAAACTAAGAAAAATTTAAAAAATTTAAGTTAATTGAGTAATTCAGGATGACAGCGCTACAGTGCTACAGTGAGTAATTCAAATTTGTCCAACAAAACATGCTTTGACTAATTAAAATATGTACACTAAAATTTAGTTCAACTTCAAATTGCATGTATAAATCTACCTATGGGAATATATTCTTGATGTATAACAAATGTATTTCTGTACCAATGGGTGGAAAATAAGGTGATGGTAACTGGTAAATACATATCACTACTTGTTCTCAGAAACTATTGGTAAGCTATTTTCAGGACTGAATACTTAGTGTAAATGTGAGTGTATTCACAGAATTTAAAAGCAGCATCATTTTCAATTGAGGTAACGCATGTTGGTTATAATCATACTCTTTCTGACTATATGAGAGCAAGTTCTGTTATTCAAAGGAAGATAAAAACAAAACTGAACCCTTTTCTCATCCAATATAAATGATTGCAGATTCCCCCTGGAGACAAGGGTATAAAAATCTCCTTTTATTCAGTCTTTATAATGGCCATTCCCTGTGCATTTGGTCAGTAGCTCAGTATGTCACCATGATCTCCTTTGAATTCCTGAAATATAGCCATTTCCGGAGGGCAAGGACAATAGTTGTCTAAGAGCTGGCACTCAGCAGTCTGAGTTCATTCTTTACTGAAAGTAACCAAAATGTTCTTTAAAAGTTCATTATTTTCCTAACATTGCTTCCTACTATGGAGAAAAAAAAATAGAAAGGAAGAAATGTGGTATTTATTTTTTATCTCTAGAGGGCATAAAAATGACAATAAGGTCTAACAATTACCAATTACTTACTATGAGCCATACATTATTAGCTAAAGCCTTTTTTGAAAATCAGGTAGATTTATTGAGTGCCTTTCATACACTATGAACAATTATTTGAGATTTGCAATAATCGCATCATTTATTTTTCAAAAACAAGCATATTAGTTTAGTGGAATTGGCTATCTTAAGGTATTTGTAAATCTAGAGATTTGAACCCAGATAGCAATTGTTTCAGAAACTGCCACGTGTCCTTCAAAAAAGTCACTTATGTAAAAGTGCTGTGTATGTTTTGTGTGATTGATCCTCTAACTGCTCATAACACAGACATGCCATTATCTGCCTAAATTAGCCAGGTTATCATGGACTTTCTTTTGAGGACTTTCTTCTCCCATCTCATCTCATCAGAGATTATTTATATGGAAAGATCAGCTGGGTTTCAGGTATTAGGTAGCTAGGGAGAAAGAGTGCTATTTTTTTTTTCATTCTGCACAGTGTTTTTTATAGATGTCCCACAGTTTTTTTTTTTTTTTTTTTTTATAGCTGTGCCCATGTTCTAGCTATGTGAGAGGTGAGAGGAAAGTGATATCCCCGACTCTGACATGGTAAAAGATCTCATGGTTAACATGCTCTAACTCGATCATCGGTGCCCTGGAGCACAGGGGTCTACTTTCAAGGACACAGTATAAAAATGCCAGTCGTCTTTAACAGATCTGCTTCAGCCCCAATTCCCCATTTAATAGTTAAAAATTTCCCATTGACACATCACTTTGCTTCTCATCTTTTTTGGACTTGAGCAAAAAACTGTATCAAAGTAGCCATGGATAAATTTAACAAAGTGCATGTCAGACTTTGGTGTCATTCCACCAAGATTATGGTCCACTTTATAGATGGTTCTCCTCCCAGAGACCTTTATACCAGCGAGGGAAGTTGCTTTTGCCGTCACATACATCTCAACTCTGTGACCTTTTAGGAACTATTAAATTATGTCTGCCTTCTCAACTAGACTACAAGCTATTGCTCTCAGTGTCTAGATCAATATATAAAGTAAGCAACCACATATTTGTGAAAAGAAAGTAGAAATGATGACATAAAGGGAAAGGGAAGATAATATATATGTATATAATGTGTGTATGTATATGGATATGCATATATATATGAAAAGAAGAAAATTAAGAAGGGTGATCACTCCTAACATTTGTTTGTGTGTGAGGCATCATTAATTATTTTTGTAATTTTTATGGAAAGGTAATTCAAGGTGATTTAGGATGATCTTAAATTTTAGGATGAGCAATAACAACAAGTAGAATTACTACAGCTATTACTGTTACTGTCACTGTCACTGTCATCCCGTTGCTCATTGATTTGCTCAAGCGGGCACCAGTAACATCTCCATTGTGAGACTTGTTACTGTTTTTGGCATATCGAATATGTCACAGGTAGCTATTACTACTAAATCTATTTTAAACTTCCTGGTGGTTCCTTTGGCAGAAAGTTGAAACTCTGGAAGACTGTTAATTAATATTAAATCTGTGCGGATGGAACAGAAAAAGTGTATGCTTTGAATTCAGGAGGTTTTTTTTTTTTTTTTTTGATCCCTGCTATCACAGGGTCTCCTAAGCAACATGAAAAGTGACCCAATGAACACTGTCCTGGGGAGTAGTTCTTGAGCACGACTGGGTGTGGCCACCCACACAGAAAGCACATTGCAGTTTATTAGACAAGAAAAAGAGATTTTTTTCCCACGAGTGTCTATTCTTTTAGCAGCCCATCAAATGCAATAAATAACATTCTCTTATACAACTAGTATACTTAGTTGTATAAGAGAATACTAGTTGTTCAAGTCAGAGTGTGAGAGTCCATCTTAATTCCACATTTTTTTCATTTCCTACAATACAAAACACTCACTAGTTCTCGTAGTTGACCTAAGAACCACAAGTTATAAACATGCTCATAAAATCTCAAAGGCCTTCTTTAAAACATAGAATTAAAACTACTGACAACTGCTTCCAGGGCTCTCTATAATTAGGACCTCATTTCCCACTCTGCTTTTCTTTCTTGCCACATCTCTCTTTGCTCATGCTCCAGCCTCATTGGGATTCTAGGTTTTCCTAAAACATAATAAAGTTGTCATCCCTTTGAGCTTTCCTATTAGCTATTGTCTTTGTCACTTAGCTTTCATTTTTAATGTCTTCTATTTAGAAAAACATAATTCAACTTTTGAGTGAACTTGAACAAATTAACCATGCTCTAGTGCATAATTTGAATTCTCAGCACATACCATAGTTAGGTATTTGGCTATTGTTTATTATTCATGGACATTTTTGTTAATCTACCGATTATAGAATCTAATTTTCATAAAAATGATCCCCATCTCTTTTATTCATTGCTGTATCATTGCTGTATTCAGGGCACATTTGAAAAGTGCCCTGAAAAGATTAGACGATCAAAAATCCTAATCAACAAAACATAATCCATAATGGAGCTAGAAAGCTAGAAAAATGCCATTGCTCTGTATGTGGTGAGCCCGGATTTGAAGGCTGTCATTTTGCATATTCCCATGACCATCACTGGAAGTGATTCCTGAGCACAGATCAGAAATTATCTCTACTTCCAAGTGCTCCCTACCAAAAACTAAAAACAAAAGAGTGTGTATTAGTGAACACATTCATGAACTTCAGTCCAAAGTAAAACACTTAAGTCATGCATATGTGCTACCAATAACTTCCCCCAAAGAGCCAACATGAACTGCTTTTCCCACTATTTGTCTCTCTGCAAATTCACTGATAAAATCTGTTTCTCTATCTTGTCAATTCAGTATCTTTGTATTGTTAGCTTAGACCAGGCAAAAACAGAAGGCTGGATGTTTTGGAAAGTCCTCTTCAGGCTTAAGAAAGATGGGGAACTTCTAACTACCTTTTAGTCTAGAAGCTCAAGTGTTTAAACACCATGTTGAGGGAGGCTCAAGAGGGTAAAATCCCAGAGCAACTCGGAGTCCAGTCTCGGTGAGGGTCCAGTAACTTGCCATATGACAAACTGTTCAAGATATCACTGTATCACTGTCATCCCGTTGTCCATCGATTTACTCAAGCGGGCACCAGTAATGTCTCCATTCATCCCAGCCCTGTGATTTTTAGCAGCCTCTCCTTACCTGTTTTTCCCAATGATGGGAGGCTCTTTTCAGGGTCAAGGGAATGATACCTGTTGTTGTTACTGTAATTGGCATATCGAATATGTCACAGGGAACTTATCAGGCTCTGCCGTGCGGGCAGCATACTCTCAGTAGCTTGCTGGGCTCTCCAAGAGGGATATATATATATATATATATATATATATATACATTGCTTGATTCCATGACTGTTTTAAATTTATCATTCTGAACTTGGTCCTTGATATAGCAGGAAGATAACTCCTCCCCAAATATACATACTGCTGTCCCATTGTTCATCAATTTGCTCTAGTGGGCACCAGTAATGTCTCCATTGTGAGACTTGTTACTGTTTTTGGCATATCTAATACGCCATGGGTAGCTTGCCAGACTCTGCCGTGCAGGTGGGATACTCTCGGTAGCTTGCCGGGCTCTCCAAGAGGGATGGAGGAATCAAAGCCAGGTCGGCCACATGTAAGCAAATGCCTTACCTGCTGTGCTATTGCTGCAGTACCCCAAAATATATAGCTTTTTAAAAGAAATTATGGAGGCACTGACTGTTAAGATGTAGTTAAAAACAATGTTCAGTTTTATCATAGTGTTTTTATTCCGAGGCTCTTAAAAAATTCAGATTGTATTTTCCAAGGGCTAAAAAACCTGACCTGAATACAATCTTTCCTTTACCCACTTCCTCACTCAGAGATGCACTGATGGGAATAGCAGTTAGTAATCCAGGAATTATTCTTTCTGGATTGCCCTTTTCGACCAGAATTTGCCACCCCTCATAATAACTTAGCTCCCATTTATAAATCTGAAGGATAAATCCTTTCATCTAATGCTAGACTGCAAATTAAATAATTAGTAATTTGTTATACACTTTGAAAATACTGTGTATTGTTATTATTTCAAGGGTAATTTGCTTCTAATTCATTTGTAATTATTTCATCAAAACATCATTCAGAAAGAGCTGTTTGATGTGTAAAACTCCTAATGGGCTTTTCTTATAAGACTTTCTTTTAAAAATAAATATATATATATGCATTAGATGGAGGCATTGCCAATGGAAATTCATTTGCTCCCAAAAGGTTTGTAATAGTGTAAGTCTTCAGTCAAGTCCTCACTAGACCAGAGCTTATTGGAAAATGAACAAAAGGACTCAGCAGTGATTCATCTCTGCATTGTCTAGAATAGCTTCTGACCCACAGACAGTCCCTGTAGCAGCCCGATCATGTTTGGTTGAGGCTCCTTTTCCCTTGCTTTGCTGCTTTCCGAGAACTCCTACTTTCTCATTCTCTGATGCCTCACCCAATGTTTCTATATAATTTGCATATAGCTGGACATTAAATTGTAGATTATTTTTATGTTCTATTTTGTCTTATTGGGGGGTGTGCTATGGGCCACAACTTTGGTGCTCAGGTTATGCTCCTGGCTCTGTGCTCTGGTATCATTCCTGATGGGGCTCAGGAGACCATATGTGTGGTGCCAGGGATTGAACCCAAGCTGACTGCATATAAAGCAAGCACTTGACCTACTGTGCTATCACTCCAGCCCCCAAATTGAAGACTGATGTCAGTTTTATGAAATGACGACACTGAGTCATTTCATAAAACTAATCAATATGATACTTGAATTATACAGCTTGCAAACTTTCCAATATACTTAGTGAAGAGGGGACTGAATAGTTAATGCTTGGTAGGCATGAATCCCAACCTCAAAGAATCTCTGAGAAATGAGAAATCATCTTGAAGTCAGGGATTCTGTCATTAAAATCAAATAAATGTTTATGCTACTCAATTTAGTATAAAATTAATGCTTAACATTACTTATTGGTTAATTTACATAAAAATGTTCATTTCTTTCTATTAGTGGTGTCAGAATATCCATTATACTTGCCTTTTCTTTCTTTAAATGAAATCTCAATGTATATTTCAGAAGTATCAATGTCCTAGAGGGGGATGCAGGACCTTACACTTCCAGCACTTGAAAACAACTCTGTAAGATGGATACTGACTTTTCCTCTGAGTTGTGGATTAGTTATAAAAAATATTACCACTAGAATCCCTTTTAAACTCCTAAAATAAACATGCCCCAAACCCAAATAGGTATCTTCTTTCAGTCACCCTCTTTGGTTTTGTTTCTCTGTACTTTATTTAGCTTAATACTCTGCCATTGCAGCAAATAAGTCACACACTTACTATATGTTGTGTGGTACCTCTGATTATCATGGATTTTAAATCCATTTTTTTAATTCCTTACTGGCCTATATCATTTCATATGCTTTCAGTACTAATAAGATTCAAGCTTAGGTACTCTACATGGAAATTGAAATTTAGTGGCTCAGATGCATGAGAAATCTGGAGGTAATAATGATTTCAACTAAAAAGTGTTAGTTTAATGATAATGTCAAAAGCAGAGCCTATTTTTGCCTACATTTTCTTATTCATAACACTCCTTTATTTTTGAATCTATCTCTCCTCTGGGTTGAGAGATATCCTGCTTCAGCTTCTGGAACTCCTTGATTCTGTATTTTGCATCCTTCGGGGAAGTCTTGTCTTTAAACAAGCAAACAACAAACCTTCCAGCAAAAACCTTTCGTGACCCAATTTGTGTCATAACTATTCCCCCAACCTATGCCTGTGGTTAGGAAGATGTGATTTTCTGATTGACTCAAGATAATGAGACCCTACCTAGCACTGACATTTGCATCAATCATACATGACTACAAAGATAAATGGAAAATTCACTGTTCTCCACCCTTCTTTGTCACAAAAACTAGGGAGTATATGTTGGGAAGCAAAGCAGACACTTGTGGCCACTACTGCCTTAGTTTCAGTGTTCTAGATCTGCTTGAAAGACTGAGAAATGTGGAAATTATTTGATTAGCCAGTATTCATTTCCCTGTATTTTTTAAATGAATCTATAATTTTTCCATTCAATAATTTTTTTCTTCTCATTTTTCCGTAGCATTTTTTTCTCAGCTATCCCCAGAGATAACTTACTTAGACATCATTATTTTTGTCACTTCTATAGTTAATACCATTATTTGACATCCCATCATCCTCAGAGTGTGATTTTTCAAAATGTCCTTTCTGGGTTAAATCAGACAATTTTGCCTTTATCTGCTTTAATACTGCGAGTACAATTTTGTTTGAAGGAATGAGGCTAAGGATGAAGAAAAGTTTAAAAGATCAGTGACCACAAAATAAAGTTCCATTTTTTTTTATTATTCTGAGTTAGTATCATCAAGACTCCTAATCCCTCTCCAAAGAAGCTCTCAACTCTCCCGCCCCTACTAATTCATCCAATACTGGTGATAGTTAATTCCCTGTCAGACTCAAAGTAATCCCTATATTTCTACCCAGATTTTTTTTTTCTCTAGGATTGCTGACCTTGTTTAATTTAAATAAAATCTCCCTATTCTTGCTGTAAAATCCATCTTGGCCATTTCTTTCCGATGTCCCATTATTACTCATGACTATTTTAGACATCATCACATTGTATTATTAACTATTAACAGATATAATTTCTATTCTATCATACCAGAGGCTGTTATTTTTATAAGATTAGTACCATTGACATAATAAATATTATATATTATATCACTCATATAACATAAGTTATAGTCAATAGTCTGCTGCATAAGAAATATATATAATATCAGTCCATTAAGAACTGCTGATCCAAACTAAAGAAAAGTGAAGGTACCTCCAGTGATTAACATGGCAACATTGAAAAAGTGAAGGAACACAGGCTTTTTAAATCATCTGCCCCTGGACTTTCATTCCAGCTATCCTAGTTATTCAAGAGGTCACTGCTGACAAATCATTTGCTTTAAATGTCTTTTTGTTTTCGTTGGCATAAAGGGAATACCTGCCTAAGAAAGTTGTTGTGAGTGTAAATTAAAGCAAAAAGTTTATATTGATTGAATATTGGATGATTTGCCTCATATCATACTTTTTATGATTCTTTTTAGAATTCATGCAATTGATTTAAACTGAGAAATTGTTAGATAATCAAATGAGACAGTGGAATAGCCCTGGATTGGTCATTCTGTGGCTAAGTGACACTGTCTGTCAGGCCTTTCTATCTTTTCCCACCATAATTTGTAGTGCTTTTACCTTTGACATAAAGTATGTACATTTGAAATCCAACTGCAGTGACTGATCACCATCTACCCCCGTTCCACACACAGATACACACACACACACATCTTTTGAAAAAATATCACGAGAAAACATTTACTCTCTGTGCCCCAGGCCTATAACCCCATAAGCATTAAGGATAACATCTGTGTCACAAGGTCCCTCCTAAACCAATCACTGTCAGAAAGTATGGATTATCACAGTTGGTGATTCTCAGTTTAGATCAATCATGATTTGCCCAAAGGAACTGGGAAAAGTTTAGCCTCCTTTAAAGTCTGTGGTCATCAGATACTTGAACAACTTCTGAATAGGCTGAGTTTGCCAGCAGCAGGGCCACGACAATTAGGGAGCCAGGTGACCTTGGCCTTTTTCTTCCAACCTCTCTCTCCTTCCTCTCATCATTCCCCTCTGGAGAACAAAATGCCTTAGCTTTTTCTCAGGAAGACACTTTTCTTCTTTTCAGCCAGTCCCTGTGTTTAATTACAGTTTATTTCATTAGCTTCCCTTAAGTATCCTTATGAGGTCATATAATTTGGAATATTTATTTCATGAATAACATGCAACTCCAGACAGAAAGAGGGACAGAAGTCCCCTGCCTGGTGGGTCAGTTCCCAGACTCTGCTTCAGTCTTAACACCCTTGCACTCCTTCCTGCTTAATTAAAACTGCAGGAGGACAGCATCACTGCGAGTCCCTTCAGCTTCCCTGATCGACCAAGATGCTGATTCCACATTCATAATTAAATCTCCCTGGTGTGAAGAATGGAGACTTGGCTGATTAAGGATTCTGGGTGGATTATTGCAGATGTCTGAATTGCTGAAACAACGGGCAGGCATGCTATGTCTTTTTGATCTACAGAAACGTGGTAAGTGGAAGAAGAAAAGAGGCATTTCTCCCCTCCAGAAATCTCACTTGACATTTAGCAAGGGACATTTGTTAGAATGTCAGTTTGATAAAACTGTTTGCAGGAGTTGCCCAGCATTTGCTACTGAGCAATTGTTAGGAACTGTAATTACTCTGAGCAGGTTTAAAGGGGAAAAAATGTTATCAGAAGATTCGGGCAAAATACCTTTAAGCCAGTGGCCGGGCTTTTTCAAACTTCCTGTTAAATGACAATTTTGCTGATATGTGGCCACTGAATCTGAACTCTGAATTAGCAGTGAAGTTCCCAGCCATTGTCCTGGGTTATGGAGTCTAGAGGAATAGATAAAAGATAAGTCAACTAACTACAGCCAGGTCATCAAATATAGAAGACAGACACTATAGGAGTGATATTTTATATTAATAAATAATAATAAATAATATATGATGATAATAATAATAGATAGTAATAGTAAAAGCTTACAGTACATTTTATATAGACTACTTACAATTCTGAGAGCTTTACATAGAAAAACTCATTTCATAATTCCAACTCGAGGGAACAGGAGATGTCATATTTATTAATATGGAAATTAATATTTATTAATAAGGAAATTGAGGTTCAGAGGCAAGAAATGTGCCCCAAGTCAAATAGGAATTTGAATCCTAAAAGATTCCAGCACCTTCCTCATCACAATTACATGATTTGTCTCTTGATAGATTTTTGTGCATTCATGTATATCATAGCGTTACTGTGAGTAAGGCAATCACTTGGTTTCCATACCTGTGAATGACTTGTAACAGGAAGATTGAAACTTATTGCACACTTCTTATGGGCTGAGAACTCTAAAGCGTGTATTATTATCCTCACAGTCACCTTTCAGTGTAGTTCTAGATACCAAGCTCATGGAGATATAAGTTGAGAAACTGAACAAGAGTCATGTCAGATAACTTTTTATTAGTGAAATGAAGATTAAAAAAAAAAAAACAAAACTTTGGTCCCGGAACCCAATTGTAAACACTGCCTATGTTGCTCAGCTATTGTAAAAAAATTTTTTTAAGTCTTAAAAATAATAACATAAACGTAGACTGGATGAATCGATAACCAAATTTAAAAGTTCCTTGCATTTTTATTTGGAGAAAGCGAGCCTACGGTCAGCAAACTGCTCTGTTCTTTCCCTCATCTGTTCCTCTGTCTATTGAAATGAGTTTTAAAAATGATTTTTCCTGCGCAGCATTTTGGCTGGCTGCTATTTGTCGGAAGGGAAAAATGGCACAGTCCTTCCTCTCTAAAATCCTCATGGTGTAGAGGCAGGAGCAGTTGTGGGGTGGGATCCGCCACCTTGCAATAGAGTATCTTCCGGTGCAATGGTGCAACAACATCTCCTACCCCCTCAGAAGGTTTTCAGGCCAGCCCCTTTGGTTCCCATTTTTTCCTCTTTCGTGGCCTGGCTGGGAGGGGAAGGCAGAGTTGCTCCTAGCTCTCTTTGGAGAAATGATGCGGACATTCATCAGAGAATTCCTGCAGAGCCCTGGGGAGGTTTGAAGAAAGTTGCTTCATTACTATTTCAAGGTTCTATTATCCCCATATGCCACCTCAAAAACTATCAAAGGCTGATCTTCAGATTTTCAGTCCTGCAAGATACACAAAGCAGGATGTTTTCCCAGAGGAAAAGTCAATTCTCTCAAGTCAGTGAAAGCCCAGGGTAGGGCTGGCCTCCCTCCCCCACCCTTCCTTCCCCACCCTTCCTGCTTTGTTTGTAGCCTGGCACCTGGCAAGGACAAATAGAAGCCTAAGGTTAGTTCTTTTCTTGCAGAATTTAAAAAATATGTATTTTAGACCACATGAGAAGAACGGGGTTTCTTGGGTGTAAAAGAACTGAAGCAACCCTAGAGTCTAACACTCATCGTTCTAAAGACTTGGGTTTGAATCCTGGCTGTCAACTGCCAAAATAATAATCTTCAAGTAAATACTAGGGGCTGGAGCAATAGCATAGTGGGGAGAGCATTTGCCTTGCATGATGCCGATCCGGGTTCGATTCCCAGATTCCCATATGGTCCCCTGAGCACCGCCAGGAGTAATTCCTGAGTGTAGAGCCAGGAGTAACGCCTGTGCATCACCGGGTGTGACCCACAAAAGCAAAATAAATAAATAAATAAGTACTAGTTACTTGATATGATATAGTTAATATGCAAAGTTCATGAGCAGAGGGGAGAAGGCAGATGGAATAGAGAAGGGATCACTAAGAAAATGGTGGCTGGAGGAATCAGTCGGATGGGAGATGCGTGCCGAAAGTGGATAATGGACCAAATATGATGGCCTCTCAGTGTCTGTGTTGCAAGCCATAATGCCCAAAAGTAGAGAGATAGTATAGAGAATCTTGTCTGCCATGGAGGCAGGGGGAGGGCGAGAAAGAGGGGGGGATACGGGGGAGATTGGTAGTGGGGAATGTGTACTGGTGGAGGGATGGGTGTTTGATCATTGTGTGATTATAATCCAAACATGAAAGCTTGTAAGTATCTCACGGTGGTTCAATAAATAAAAAATAAAGCTACCTAATCTCAATGGAAAAATGTCTTTTATTACAATCATTAGAAATTTGAAGGATTTTATATAAACAAAAATCTCTGGTTGTCTCACAACCCAGTGAGAAAATTACCTTTTATTTTCCCTGCTTTTAACTTATATATCGTGTGTCCCCTAATTCCAGATAGCCTTGTCACCTCCACAGCCTATATATTTCCAATTTTAACAACTCCCCTGGCTAATTTCACCCATGCTTTTTGGTTACAAGTTCTGAGGAAGACTCTCCTGGTTTCGGTGAATTTACTAGCAGAAAGCACTAGTGGTCATAGCAAGAACTGGATCGGGTAGCTAAGCTTGGTCTAATTCACTGTATCATGGGTTGGTGTTTGAACCTGTCTGGACTCTGATAAGATGCTTCAGGCGATGAGGCTTTTGAAACAATAGAAATATGCTTACCTTTGTTTTGGAAATGTAAAGGTTTCCATCAGGGCTCTCACACTCCCAATTTCTGGTAAATGCTGGAGTTGCAAGCACATTTGTGGGTCCTCCAATGTTGAAAGGGCGCTTTGTGGGGTCTCTTTTTCTCTTTTTAAAAATAAGATCACAATTGTGTAACCCACACATGAAAGCTTGTAACTACCTCACAGTGATTCAATAAAATTTTTAAAAAGTTAAAAAATAAATAAAAATAAGATCACACATTGCATTCACGTGGGCTCATTACTCATTATTTAATTAGCTCCCAGAGGCCTTCCCTCCTCCTACTATCATCTTAACAATTAGGATCCCAAGACTTCACTACTAAGTTTTTATGGGACAGAAGTTTTCAACTCATAGCAGCGGGGACTGTTTAGGCTTACTGGTTTCTTAGGAAATCTCTGAATCAGTGTTTATCAGAAGGTTATATTCTAGGCATGATATGACCTGTCTGATGTACAGTTATGTATCAAAGAATAGGATCACATGCTGAACCATATTATACAGTTCCATTTGTATGGAAGGGAGGGAGTGAGGGAGGAAGGGAGGTAGACAAACAGGGACGGAAGGAGGGAGGGAGGGAGGGAGGGAGGGAGGGAGGGAGGGAGGGAGGGAAGGAGGGAGGGAGGGGAAAAAGAAAACCTTGCATGCTCTCACTGCCTCTCAGCTTATTGAGAGGTCTTGCTTTATTGGAGCTAGAAGATAGGAAGAACCTAACAGAAATCCAGGACTTATTCCTGTGGTACCTATGTGGCTCTTCAGTTTCACAATCCTCAGACTATCAGACTCAATGGACCCAAGCTCCAAGGCCACATTACAAATCACCACAGAGGAAACTGTGTTCTAATTAAACTGCTGAGATGCTTTTGATTTTCTAGAGAGGGAACTTGATTATCAACTTTCTGAAACAATATTATTAATTAGGTGGTAGTCAAAAAGGGCATTTTCTTTACTTGAATGTTTCTTACTTTTACTTTTTTTTGGTCACACCTGGCAATGTTTAGGGTTTTCTCCTGGCTCTCTTCTCAGTGGTCACTTCCTGTGGGGTGGGATGAGGTTGGGGGGGCAATATGGGGTACTGGCAATAAGAAGAATGCAAGACATTGTACTACCCAGTGTGCTATCTTTCTGGCCCTAGTATTTCTTACCTTAAGAAAGACAATTGCAGTTTGGGCTCATACGTGAAGATAGAAACACCCCTCATTTTGTAAGCTACAAGCATTGAATTAAAGAATAGATGTTTTTTCAGTAGTTTGCAAGCATTCTTAAGCCATAATGGTCACAATAACTTGGTACCAAACTCAAGAAATAACTCTGTTATCATAAATTTCTTAAGTATACAATTTATACACAGAGTAATCTATCTAATATTCTAATATCAAGGTGATCTAGAGCAAAGAAGAACTACTTTTAGATGCCAGGTCAAGGATTCTCAGGTCAAATACCACTTAAGGAAAGAAAAGCAAAGTTTAATTTCTCCCTGAAGTTGGTGACATTAAGTAAATTATAAGGCGTGTACTAAAAATAGATATTATAACACTTGGAGTTGATTTGCTTCTCTGCAAATCACCGTTCATTTTCAAAACAGCTACAAAATATGTGCGTGTGTGTGTTTTCAGATTCTCTTGCTCAAAATAAACCTGAAAGGTTGGCGTGCTTCCCTACATGCTGATGAAGTTAAGTTAATATGTGTGACTCTGGGGAACACAGTTCATATTTCACATCTGCCAATGTAAATCTGGCAATTCGTTGGAAAGGTGCATTCCTTTAACATAGAAGCATTGGACTTTTTAACCTTGGTTAGAACAGGAGTGAAGCTGAGATTAAATAGAGAGCTGAATTTAAATTAGCCAGATCATTTTCTAATAGTGTAGATTAGAGTTGGGAGTTGTGGCAAGGTAGAGAGAGAAAGAGAGCCTGTGAGGCTCTAAGTTTTACACCATACACATACACTTAGAGCTAATCTAGTCATCTGGGGAATTTTCTTTTAGGTGAACACAAAGCATTATTTTATTTGGGAAGTGGGTGGAAAACAGCTGAAGATGGTCAAAAGGTAAAAAGTTTCAATTTTGGGTGATGTTAATAAAATCAAAGTTTGCATTTAAATAAAACAACTTCTAATATTAACTTATTCTAAGTTTTAACTTATTCTAAGATAAGTTATGTTGATATAAAGAAGAGTGTATTATGGTTAACAGTGCTATAATTTAATATTTCAAATGGCTAGGAGATATCTTAGTTCTTATTACAAAAATAATTGCGACCTTTTGGCAGTGTTGGATATGAGGTTATTGATGTCAGTTAAACATACTGTTGTAATTATTTCATAATATATACACATCAAATTACTTTATACTTTGGATAAAAACAATAGGGTAAGCCAATGACATAACAGTAATGCTGGGGATAATGTAATGTATAGGACACTTAGTTGCCTTGTATGCAGGTATCTGTTCTTAAACCTGGTTAAATGGAGAAATCATGAAACTAGGTATCAGTCAAAACACAACATGACATATCATCATGATCACCATCATGAAATCTCGTTAATCATTGATTTCTCAGGCGGGCTCAGTAACCTCTCATTTCGTCCTTTCCCTGAGATCTTAGAAGTCTATCTCCACTGGCCGTCCCAACGATGTCGTCGCATTGGGGGCTCTTTCAGAGTTAGGGGAATGAGATCCAGCTTCTTATTGGATTTTGCATATGAATACGACATGGGAAGCTTACAAGGCTGTCCCATGTGGGCAGGAAACTCTCAGAAGATTGCCAGTTTCTCCCAGAGGGAGAAGTAGGCTACAAGATATCTTCTGGGAGCTTGCTTTTAAGTCTCTCTCTGGATGTTGGCCATTGATGGGATTACACACACCTGGGTTCCTCTGCCGGTACCTTCATGCATGAGGCTTGTCCGAAGGTGTGGAGAGGGGCCTTGAGCATGGCTATAGCTGGGTTCCGGTGGTCTTCGGCTGCCAGGAGCTCTGCTCAGGGTGGGGAGGAAAGCTGGAGCCCATCCCCTCCGAGGGGCCCCAGGGGAAGACAGCCAGGCGTGCAGGCAAGAGACTCTCTGCGGGCAAGAGACACTCCACAGCATAGCATATTTTGGAAAAAAAAAAGATTCTACGTCCTTTCAGACCAGACTTAAAGCATTGAAATACTGATTCAAAATACTTTTTCTCCTTTCCTGATTTGTAGATCTTCATTATTGCCATTAACAGCTCAGAGGATAAGCTTGATTTACAGTACCACACTTGGTCTTGTAAGAGTCATTACATGTGATCAGAGCCTTAGAATATTATTGTTCTACTCTGTGTTCAAATACCCCTCTGCTTCTGTGTTTATTATTATATAAGGAGCTCTTTGCAGATGGTACTTGACTTCGATAAACTAGTTTAAGCTTACACCATGGCTTCATAACACACACAAAGATCTGTGACTGATTGCTGCATTATTGTTAAGTTGTGGTTGATGTATTTTTTTTATAATGAATAGCACCTTACTTAATATCCTCCAGCCATAACTTGCTGTTTTCCTTTTATAGTGTGTGTATGGGCAGGGAGGGTTGTCACTGAGCATTCTCCGTGATTGTTGGCATTGCAAAAACAGTCAATAGTATTGGCGGCTTTTCCTTGCAATTTCCCAGATAATTGTGCTATTTTAATTAGAGTGTGGATAGGCCTATAAATGAGCTGCTAGACTTTTACTCAGTAAGGAGCATCTCTTTCTATTTTAATTCACTACTGATAGTCTCTAAGGAAATGCCAAAATGCTTCCATCTGGAATTAGGAATCCTTTATTTTTGTTGAAGAAATATGTGCTCCTGGGAACCTCTTTAGCTTGGCTCATTACTCAGTTTCCATGCTGCAAGAAATGGAAAAACATCAGAAATGGAAACATCTTAAAATGACATCAGGGATAGGTTGAGCAGTTTGATGAGTTGCCACAAATAGCATGTTAAAACCTTGTAATAGCTCTATGAAGAAGAGGGGGAAGGTAGGGGCATTTATGTTACAGAAAAATTAAAAAACAAAAAACCCAAACTTTAACACATCATGTCTATGACTGCAAATTAAATTTCCTTGATCGTGTTCATTGGGGATCAAGATTTCTTCACTTCAGATACCTGTTTATTCCACTTAGCACATTATTCCTGTATTATGAGAATATAAGAGAAGAAGAAAAGAGTAAGTGACAGCAAATAGGGGAAACAACATTTATCGTGATTTCTTTAGGGTAGACAATGATAGGTCCAGTCTTTTAAAATAAAGAAGTGGTTTGGTGACATAGAGAATCAGATAGTTCACTATTCTGTTGTTGATGTTATCACCCAACTCTCAGGACTTCATTCATTTTTATTTTCAAATTCATTTTCTTAATACAGAAGCAAGATGAGTGGTGCAGCTTGTGGGATAAATGATTTCTAAGCTGTTCAAGTTTCTGGAGTTCACTGTCAGGAAAAATTCATAAAGCGGCCTCACTAGTGGGGGAAAGGGCAGTATTAGAAGAGGGGAAATTATTGGTTCAAGTCCTTCCATTTATGCTTCTTCTCTCCAGGGCTCTGGATCAGAGAGCATACACCTTATAAATCAGAGAAATGAAACAAATAGCTTCATACAATATTCTATGAAAATTGCAGGATTGTAGAGTATATTGTGACTTCCTGTCACTGCCCAGACCTACCCTTGGGAATAGATTATTATAATAAACCAGCTAGCGGGAGGTAGAAAAGCTGGGACAGGGAGAATAGAAACCTGAACTGGATATTTGTTCACACCTACTGTACCTTAGTTTAGACAGACCATAATGCTCCTTACCCTCTGATTTGTACAGCTCCTTGCCTTCTGATTTGCAGTGTGGAAGAGAGGGGCTGAAGCGATAGCACATCGGGTAGGGCATTTGCCTTGCATGCAGGCGACCCGGGTTCGATTCCCAGCATCCCATCTGGTCCCCCGAGCATCACCAGAAGTAATTCCTGAGGGCATGAGCCCGGAGTAATCCCTGTGCATCACTGGGTGTGACCCAAAAAGCAAAAACAAAACAAAGCAAAACAAATACTGTCTGCAGTGTGGAAGAGAGCTTCACTTGACTTTACCTTCACACTTGCTCTGATCATAGCAGGTTAATCTAATAAAATAAAACTTTTCAGGAATACATAGTTAGAAGGTTTGGAAATGTGCACATAATCATATAATATTAGAGTTGCTAGAGAACTTAGACCTCATCCATTTTCAGTGATTTGTTCTCATTCATTTTGACATGGAACGATTCACATCTTAGGAAACAAAACCCAACACTGAAAGAAGGTGAACATGTTGCTGATCTTCCTGAATCAGGGGAGAAGCTCAGCCCTTTGCTGTTTCCTCTGGGGGATCCACAGTAAACTTCAGAATATACTTATATGTATACAAGTATGTATGTATACAAGAAGAAACACCTACAGCATACACAGGTATCTAATCAGACAGCTCACATTTTATAAGTAGGGACAACAGAAATCATAAATAAAATGATTTTCCCAAGTCACAGAGTGGTTAAACTCGAACAGAACTTACTTCTGATTCAAAATGGGTTTTAAGTCAACATAACAAAGCCCTTTGTGCAGCTTTTCTGGAATTTCTCTCTGAAAATTAATAAATAGTAACGCAAAAGGGCAAAGCTAAGTCTTTTCTTTATTTATATGCTTCACTGTCATCCATCTTCACTGTCTACTGATGCAATCCGTCAATGGCCACCTGCCACTCACAGAAAAAGTTTATCTATGCAGAGATTGTGCCAGAGAATCTCAGGGAAGAATCTCAGGGTGTGGGACATTCACTTTCTATTTAAATGACTTAAATGTTTCTAGACCCAGATCCTTCTGGAATTAAGTGCCACGTGTTATTTATGGGCATCTTGTTTTCCTTCGAGCATCTTTTGCATTTGAAACAAGGCGAGAGAGTCATTTCCAGCAGATGCACTGTATGTGGAAAGAAGATTGTGTCTAAATAGGCTACTTTTTCAAGTTTTAATTGGCCTAATTATTTCATGTTTGTAAAGTGCTTTGAAGAGGGAAGGTGCTATATTAGTGTTGCTTGTTATTATTTTAGTTCCCCCAGTGGCTTTTGCTAGTTTCTTAAATTGCCTCACTTGAAGTGACCTAATAATCAAATTGCCAGGGAAGATTTCTTCTTTTTAATTTTTTCTTGATTTTTTTCCTCTCATTTAATTATTTTTCAAAAAGTAACAATATTCAAACGTATGGAGAATTGGGGAGACAGGATCTAATAGTATAATCTTCTCTTTCGATTCATTCACATTTCCTAGTATTTTTCAAAAGTTGAAGATCACCTATCCTTGTGTTCCCGGCGTCTCCCCCCTGATTCTTCGTAAGTGTTGATACTGGCCTTTTCAGAGACCACCTCTGCAAATACTTTTTCTGTGAACTTCTCAAAAACTAGGACCTGGGCAAATTGAGGATAACACTTTACAGCCTTTTTGTGGCAGAAATGTGAAGTAGTGAGGTCCTTATACCCTATCTATCTACTACCTCCCAGTCTTTGCTGCAGGTTAAAGGAAGGCAGAAGAGGTTGCAGGAGTGCATCTAAGGAAGGCCAACCAACCTTTATTTGTTTCACATAAGTGCATTTTCATATGCGTTTTGTTTCCTTCCTTGTGGGACCCATGGGACCATATTGGGGCTGCAAATGGAATCTGGGTTGGCCCTATGCAAGGCAGCGCCCTACCCATTGTCCGATTGCTCTGGTTCTGCTTTCCTAACTTTCCCCAAGTTAACCATCATCCACTTACAGTTGCTGGTAATTCTAATAAAGCACTGTACTTCAAATGGTATAGGGAATTTCATTGAAATATTTCATGCAAATCAAGCTTCAAAAGTGGAAATCTGTTTCCCTATATATTTAATTTTAAATCTAATTCTCCCCCCCTCTTTATTTCAAAAACTGTGTTCCTTGTCTCATGCTGATCCCCATTGGTCTTTCTCCCATCTGTTTTGTCAGGTAGAATAATAGTCAAGTGTGATCAATGAACAAACAATGGAGAAATAATTTCAAGAGCTCTGCTCTTTTGGCACCTGTGGCTGATAATTGGTATTCTGTGTTCCCCATTGGAGACTATGATGTCTTCTCTTTGAAAACGTAAGGACAGATCAATGAGTTTAGATGGTCTTTGTGCAGGACTGTCAAATTTTCCCATCAGCCATTCACTTAATGGGTTTTTTAGGCATTCATTGTCTCGATCTATTATTTCCTTAGAAGTTGAGAAGTGATGATTTCCTAATTATATCAATCAGTTCACATAGATTATCTGGTATTTTTCTATAAGGAACATTTCCACCAAGGGGAGACATTTTTATAACTGAATGGAGTCAAGAGAGATACACTGTGCTCTTTACTGATAAGAAAAACTGAATGCTGAATAATTTCAAAAGAAAAGTAATGATCTGCTGAAAAGTAGGCCCAGAATAAGATCTAGTATGCCAGGTGGATGTCAAATGAGTGAGTCTGCACTATATAATGTGGTTAGTTTGTGGGGCTTTGGGGTAAAACATAATTCTCGTGAAAGCAAACTTTAAAACATGATGCTGACTGAATGCATATCCATGAAGTAGACACAGAGACTATCATCTTGGGTACTGCAAATGCATATATCTTTGACATTAAAGTGTTATAGCAATAGAAGCCAACACATTAAAGGCTAAAGTAATCCATAAAGATTAATCCACAAAGTAAGAATAAGTGGGGGAAATCATTACATATGAGAACATTCAGTTCATTCTTTTCTCCCTTTCTAAACTTATTAAAGGGAAACTCATATCTTCCTCATGCATTGTTGATATATACGTTTCCATAAATATAATAAGAAAGGCATTAGTTAACTAAGTAATAGATTAAAATATGATGGAATCTTGGATTTCGTGTGTGTGTGTGTGTGTGTGTGTGTGTGTGACTTTTGGGGATTTTTTTTTCTCCCTTGGTGTAAAAATCTCTCATCTTTAGTAATCATTCTGTTCTCATCCAAATTTGAGCCAAATTTTTAATCTGAAATTAAATAGGCCTGCGACCACTTAGTATTTTAACCTAGGAGGTATTAATTTAGCATCTGTCTCTACTTCTTCAGTTGGAAAATAAAATACCAATAGTAAATGCCTTATAATGTATTTTATGGATTAAGAGATAATGTTCATGAAAAGTAAATAAAAACATGCATGTAACATTCTTAATATTTTCCCATCAAAAATCAAGCATGCAAAGTAAATTTCCTTTTTTTAATTTATCATTCATATTAAATCTTAGAAGGAACTTTTTTAGGAGTTGAATGTTACTTGATCAGGCTTAATTTTGCAGTTTGGTGACAAGAGTAAACCAGGATTTAATTGGCATCAGAGACATTCTAACAACCTCAAAAAAATAATATAATAACCCAACAGTTGTATTAATTGGATAAACAGTGTGAATCTCCATACGTGTGGAAAGGCTGCCCCAAACATGTCCTAGGAAGTAAGGAAGTGTAGAAATCGGAGCAGTTATCATTGACCCAAGGCAGTTCTCCCCATGGGGCCCCAAAACCTGTACCCTGTGTTTAGTCAAGTTGCTCTAGAATACTGTCTTGCCCCTACTTCCACTCTAGGATCAAAGGTGATTAGCTTCTGAAGAAGGCCTTGCATATACCTCAGATTTGTTGATCCATGTACACACACATGCACATACAAACATATGCATAACACATCAACTGATTGATCAGTTGATATAATTTCTCTCTAAAATATAGCACTGAGATAGAAGTTTTATTTTCTATAGAAAATATTATTTTTTTCTCCCCTTTCCTTCTTTCTGTTATTGTTGCAGTGGGCCACCCATCAGGTGGTTATACACGTGTTTGTGGAGCACTGGAGACTATGCAGTTCTGGGCTCTGAGCTTCCCAGTGGCTGTGCTACCATTACTGTCAGTGATAAATAAGAAGGGACTGTGCAAACAATTGAACTCAAGGTCTGATGCTGAACGACAGACTTTCCACCACTAATCTATACTTCAAGAACCTTATTTTCTTATTTATTGTGATTTATACAAATCACTAAGAAATAGGCATTTGAAGTTGCCAGTCACTCATATTACGGAATACTGGAATGGCTTTATATGGAGTAAGGATTATTCAGATGGTTTTTTACAAATTATGACAAAGATAAATAATGGTGCATTAAATGCCTCTGAAGCAAGGTGCTACTTCGCAAAGTGTGTCATTCTTAACTAAGTGTTTGTTTCTGTGTGTGTGTGTGTGTGTGTGTGCGTGTGTGTGTGCTGAACATGGAGAAAGGAAAGAGGAATACTTTTGTAGTTTGGTGGACAGTTTGCTTAGTTCATAAAAACTTGAAATCATTTTATACGGCTGGACTCTTGCAGCCTAAAAGGACCATCTTTAGAAGGTGGCTTATAGGTGAAGTGGTGGAAGGATATGGAATTTGGTCACACTGTAATTTTCCTAAGCAGAAGCTTTACACACTTCCTGGTGTAGTGTTACATAGATAGAAAGGGCAGCAGGGAGCACTTTTGGGTCTTTTTTGTAAGCTCGCCATTCATGAGGCTTCCACTCTCAAGACCCATACCCATCTTGAAACTCCATCTCTACCATATTGGGTATTACCACTGTAGGTGCTTTCTTTCAACACTACCACTTTGGATGGTAACTTTCAACACATGAGTTTTGAGAGGGCACTGACATTCATCCTGTAGCAGGACTCTTTTACGTTAGCACATTTTTTTTTCAAGTTACTTTTTCTCTTATAAAGTTCTAACTCTTTAATTCTAAGTATCTAGTATATGCAAGAGCATAAAGCAATATTTGGGGAACAAAATTGAACATTAACTTCATTTCTATTCCTGAGTTAAAACTGAAGAGAAGACAGCATACATTTAATTACATATGAGATTCTACTCTGTACATTTTGTATTAACAGTTTTTCCATGTAATATTTTTTTTCTTTTTGGGTCACACCCGGCGATGCACAGGGTTTACTCCTGGCTCTGCACTCAGGAATCACCCCTGGCGATGCTCAGGAGACCATATGGGATGCTGGGAATCAAACCCGGGTTGGCCACGTGCAAGGCAGATGCCTTATCCGCTGTGCTATTGCTCCAGCCCCTCCACGTAATGTTTTATACCTGTAAAATTACATTTTTTTTATTTTTGCCAAATTATCTACTTTTTCTTGTCCCATATATATCTCCTATGTTATTGTTTTGGTGTCAAAATATTGGTAAACTCTCAGTATGTCCTCAGTATACCCATAAAACAAGAAATTTTAATGTAAATACTTTAATCTTATTTCCTAAGTCTGTCTTTCTGCCTCCTTCATTATGTTGGCTGATCCTTTCTTGCTTACTTTCAAATATCTCATCATCAAGTCATTCTTAATGTTGGTGAAAGTGGATCTCGTAATTTCCCAGTTGCTGAAGGAAGCTGTTCTTTGGAATGCAGTAAACCCTTGTCTTTAAACTAGCGCTTAGGCTTAGAATGCCGTATTCTGAATCATCCTTTTGCATTTAAACATGCATTTTAGTTTATACATACATTACTGGGCTGGAGTGATAACACAGCGGGTAGGGCGTTTGCCTTGCACGAAGCCCAGCCAACCCGGGTTTGATTCCTCCGCCCGTATTGCTTGCCCAGCAAGCTACCGAGAGTATCTTGCTCGCACGGCGGAACCTGGCAAGCTACCCGTGGAATATTCAATATGCCAAAAACAGTAACAACAAGTCTCACAATGGGATGTTACTGGTGCCTGCTTGAGCAAATTGATGAGCAATGGAATGACAGTGACAGTGACATACGTTACTGGTGCCCGCTCGAGCAAATCGATGAACAAGGGGATGAGAGTGCAGTGCAGTGCTACATTTTTATATTATTTCAATAGACAGAACTTTTTTAAATAAAAGATAAAGATTTATTTACATCTTTTCAGGTGTTCAGTCGTTGAAGCATAATGGGTGCTAAGTAAATATTACATAAATAAAAGTGAAGCTATTGACTAGCCAATTCCATTATCCTAATGGCCCATATTAATTTTAAAGTCATTCCAATATGACTTAATCCCAGATGTCATAGAATATAAAAACATAGATGTTTTTCTATCCTGTTCATAACTTAGAAAAATATAACATATTCAGAATGTATGCATAACACATCTACTAATTGATTAATTGATATGATTGCTCTATAAAGTATAGCATTGAAATGGAAGATTTTTTTCTTCTCTAGACATCTTTAACTAACACTTATTTTGAGTAACGTATCCTTCCTAGAGTTCTTACTCTCTTATCCCTGTCTAGTAGATATTTTGATTATCTGACTAGCTGTTGGTGTGCATTTGTGTGTGCATGTCTGTGTATCATACAGTGTTCTTGGAAGCTCCTTACGTGTATTTTGTATGTTATCAGCAGTATCTCCCATGCTGGTGGAACTGACATTGGAGGGATTCAGGACATATCTAAAAATCTGATAATTAGTCACAATTGAAAGGTCCTCAGTTTGGGTGTCAGCTTGTTAGAGAGCAATAATGACCTAATAGATTGCTCTTTATTTAGTACAGTTGTAAGAAACTCTTGCATTTGACATGAACTCCCTGCTTAGGGAAATCTCAGAGTATTGTCCGAAAGGAACTAAGATGATGGGGCACCAGGGAAGGAAAAGAAGCTTGGCATCCATCAATCAATAGCCTAAGTGAAAGACAGGGCTGGGTTCTTTTTAATGTTCTACTTGGCAGTTATTGATATAAATGACGGTGCCACTGTTGGTGTCACCAAAACACATCTTCTGATACCTCTGGCAATTTACCTTTCAACTGTGTTTCATTTATCATCTTGAGTCTACATCAGTTATTTCTCATTTTTGTTGCAGGTTTATTGCCAGTGCTTGTGTCTGCTTGCTCTGTGTGTGTGTGTGTGTGTGTCCAATGTGTCCATTCATTCTTCTGTTAATTGTTCTACCTCTTCCTCTTGTCTTTCTTTTTGTTGTGTTTTGACCACAATCTATGATGATCCAGGTTTTCTCCTGGCTCTGTTCTCAGGGGTCTCTCCTGGTGGGGTTTCAGGGACCACCTGGAATGCTGGGCATTGAACCTGGGTTGGCAGTGTGAAAGGCAAATGCCCTGCCTGTTGTACTATACCCTCTTCTTCTCTATAAATGGCACCTTCCATAATATGGGTGCATCATGAAATGCTTCTAATTTTTCTCAGAAGACTCAATTGAATGTGAACTGAACAGATGATGAGGGTAAGAATGCAATCAACAGTGAGTGACAGTGACAGTATTCTCAAAGGAAAGGGGAGTAGGGGAGAAGACAAAAATTAATCCTCATGCTTTGTGTTAATCTCCATGTTGTAGAAATACAATAATATGTCCTGGCAGTAGTACCTCAGGAAAGAGCCAAGTGTGGGTCGGCATCCCAAGCTGGCCAATTTGGTGTTAATCAGTTGTTTGTCACTGCCTGGCACAACAGCATCTTGCATGATTATTATATATTTATTCCCTTTTTTTGAAGCCCACTGTGGTTCCCTTGCTGCCGTAACAGGAAATTTGCATTTCGTAAAAGGAGATTGTTCTGTGCTTTTACTCTGTTGTAGAACATGGCACTTAAATTTAAAAATAAATACTTATGCAAATAAACATACCTGTAGTTATTTAAGTTATTTACCTGATAGTTCTCTCTTCTACTCTAGTTTGTTAGTTTTTCCTACAACTTCAGATAAGAGATAAATGTAAGCCTCAACATTGTATTTTATTATTTCACATTTATAGGCTTTAGCTTGTGTAATATGATGGAATAAATATAGAATTAATTTAAAATTCTCATGTATCAACTTTCTTTGGAATGGAATGCGGGAGTGTGCGTGCGTGCGTGTGTGTGTGTGTGTGTGTGTGTGTGTGTGTGTGTGCGCTCGAGCGTGTGTGTTTTGTTTGGATAGATCAAGGTTTTTCAAATTAACTTTCAGAACCCTCAATGATCTGATTTAAGATGATATTCTAATCACATTTTTCAGTATTGTCCTTTCGATGACCACTTAGGCTACAACATAAACTCAAGGTGTAAAAAACTTTGATAGCTCAATGTTTTGAAGTTATTTTGAGTTTGAACTAAGCATCGGACATGTATTAACTTTAGGATCTCAGGTAAATTCTACAGTTTTAAGTTCCCTGATTTCTTAAATCTTTATCTGTAGATGGGTGTAAGAATATTAACACCATGGCACTACTCTAAAAATGACATAAAGCATTATGCTAAAGGTACATATTTTAGTTATAAAATTCTTGATCTATGACCAGTGAAATATGTGCCAGATCTTGGAAACATTCTTAAAGTCTAAAACATACCAACGTAACCCACCAGAAATTCTGTCTGCTACAGGAAGCACATTTATTATTCTCTATTGATTAAGAAATTGACTGTCTTTGCCCCCTAAAAATATTTTTAAATGTGTGTATTTTAATAGGATTTTATTGAAGACAATGTGTATGTCCGTATGAATTTTTCAATCCCTCAACCGTAGTACTTGTACTAAGTAGTCAGTCATTAATGTCATTGAAAGGGATACTTTCATCAACAAATATGACAAGTATTATAAATGAGGTCCAATCACCATATTATCAAGAGGGAGGCTCCATCACTCATTACCAAAGAATGACTGTTGGGGGTTACACCATTTTATTTAATTATGATACCCTACCTATAGATAATGTCTGATCCCACTTATTAAAGGTTCTGTCTTACAAAACTGAACCTTCACCCATCCCATACTCCGTCACTACATTGTATGTCAACTGCAAGCTCAGGTTGTTCTTTACACAGCTTTATTCAGTGTATAAGGCTTTTATCATTGTTTGAAGACATAGAATCAAAGAAATGCAGTACACATGGATGACTAAAGAGGCAAACAACTTTCCTTGAATATTCAGGTTAGGTCTCCATTTTTTCTTTTTCACCTATAGACCCTGTTGCCCATGTATTGCATCACAATACTTTTGTGTCATTTTTTATCCCACTAGTTGATACGTTAAATAAAAAATAACATTCCTATTTCATGTTTTTAACAGGGTGGGTGAATAATCAGTATTTGCTATAAAATAATGTCTCTTAAGGTGAAATAAAAATTAAATTAATTAGTGGCAGCAGCGGCTATTTTTTCAGAGCAACATGAAGTGGTTCAAAATGTTGTACTTCATGAGAGATACGGGCTGAAAATAGACTATAGACTGAATATGATGACTACTTAATACCTCTGTAGCAAACCACAACACCCAAAAAGAGAGAGAGCGCAAAAGGGAATGCCCTGCGACAGAGGAGGGGTGGGGTGAAGGGGACAGGGTGGGGGTGGTGGGAGGGATGCTGGGACCATTGGAGGTGGAAAATGGGCACTGGTGGAGGGGTGGATACTCGATCATTATATGACTGAAACATAAGCATGAAAATCTGTAAGTCTGTAACTTTATCCCAGGATGATTCACTAATAAAAAAAAAGTTGTACTTCTGCAAGTTGTAGACTTGTTCCAGATATGTTCAACCCTGCATAATATATATGAAAAATACTCGGGCATATGTTTTGTAAAATCAATGAGAGAAGGAAGTTAAAAGAAAGTGCATGAACTCATGCGTAAATGAGTAAACTTCCAGAGAAAATAACTAATAAAAGGCTGTGCATTGTTTAAAAAACATGTTCCAACCTTGTTAGATGCTATGTATCATTCATTCCTCACTATGCACACATTGACATTCTTAAGTCCAAATATTGGCTTATTGGATCACTCCTGCTTTGCTAAAAATTAAACTAAAATTTCAAATCTTTTTTTCTGAAACTTTGACTGAAAATTCCATGTAAACCAGAACCTCACTTTATTTATTTATTTATTTATTTATTTATTTATTTATTTATTTATTTATTTTTCTTTTGGGGTCACTCCTGGCAATGCACAGGGGTTACTCCTGGCTCTGCACTTAGGAATCACCCCTGGCAGTGCTCAGAGGACCATATGGGATGCTGGGAATCGAACCCAGGTCAGCCGCGCGCAAAACAAATGCCCTACCCACCGTACTATTGCTCCAGCCCCAGCAGAACCTCATTTTAGTCATTGCTGAAAACTTAATTTCTAGGGTTTCAAGTAGCACCAGACAGTACTAGACTAGAATAAGTGGCAAACATATAGATCCTCACTTTTAATCAGTTAAAGAACTATAATCTTTGGTGACAATGATTATGGTTTATAATATGCTATACTTTTACTAAAATCTAAGTTACAGTCTTAAATTATTCAAAATGTAAATGACTGTCCCAAAATTTGAATCCATGTCATCTTTTAACCTATAGTTTTTATTAATTTTTGCAGGAGACTTACGTCCAAGTAGACATGCAGTGTGTAGTCAACTGTGGTACCTTTCACTGCCTTTCTGTCCTCCAGAATTCTATGTTTTGCTGAGCTTTTTAAGCTACAGTGTTTGTTTGCTTGCAGAGTCGTCAAAATCAAATCTATTATTTGTCAGTATAAATTCTCCCTTCTCCTATTCCACAGTGCAGTCCAACTCCATTAAAAAGAAACATTAGTTTGAGCTGTTTGCATCAAATAACAAATCTTGGGTAGATGCAAAAAAAATTAGTCATTAAGAATCAGCCATCTGCTTCTCTAATCTCCTAAAAGTGCCATATCAAATTGGCAGATATCATTGAATATTTAAGCAAAAAATCCTCTGTGAGAAAAGTGACATTAAAGGTTTATGTCCTCTTCTTTTGGCCCAATAAACAATATTAATGGCAAATCATGCAAAGGATTAATAGTTCCTCCCTGCAAGAGACTCAGTTATAGCAATTCCAAAGAATTCTGGAGGCTAAAATATGAGCCCTGCAGTAACTCCACAAGCATAAATTATTTGGTTTTTCTTCTCCTTGAAGGAGAGCCTGTCACTCTAAAGGCAATTTTTCTCTTTGATCCTTTGTACTATAATTTCATGCACTCATTACAAAGCTGCCTCTCACATAGAGCTTGCTCTTCTCTCTACCTTTAGCTTTGAAACCCTCTCTTTCCACCAGCCTGCCCCACACAAATGGGCACACTGTGAAAAATATTAGATTATCTTCCCTCTTGTGTGTTCAAGATACGTTTTGAAACTTATTTTAAAGAATAAGGAAAAATTGAAATACTCTTTGAATTAAGAACTTTAAATAAGTGCCATCAAACCAGGATGGCAAACTCAGCCTCCAGGAATAATATTAGCAATCACTGATATAACTCTCTGGCTTTATTATTTGTATCACTCGTCATCCCATTGCTCATAGATTTGCTCGAGTGGGCACTAGTAATGTCTCCATTCGTCCCTGTCATGTGCTAGTATAGCCCAATGGTGTCTGCTCACTCCAGGAACACAAAGAGAACTCTGGTTTTATACATAGGAAAATTAAAGCCCAATCTCATGAGGAAATAGAATTAATGGCAGAAGTTTGAATTTACTAACTTCAGGTGTTCTAATAACTTTTTCATCCTAAAATGTTCTAGGTTATGTATTATATGACTCATTTTTTCGGAAAGTGTCTCTATCCCAGAGGTAATCAATATCTGCCTTTGTTTAGACAGAAATAGGTTTGGTTGTTGATATCGTCTTATATGGTAAATAGAAAATAAAAATATATGTATTTTGATTTTGGGTTTTGGAGCTATACCTAGAAGTGTTCAGGGCTTACTCCAGGTTTCCGCACTCAGGAATTACTTCTGGTGTGTTTCTGGGACCACAGGGATTAAATCTAGATATTCAAGACAAGAGCCCTATGTGCTATATGTGCTATAATATCTTTCTGGTCCCCAAATTAGCTGATACTTTTGAAGACGCCTTGAAAAATCTCCTCTGTATAATACTTGTATAGTACTGAGGGTTAGGATTTACCTTTGTGGAATGAAAAAATGTGTCCTTCTTGTTATAAATTATCACTTTTCTTTATAGTGTAAGTGGGAAGTTGTTTAATGTTATTCTATCAATTTCCTTTTTCAAAATGAATATAATAATAGCAACAATGATGAGTTTATATAAGAATTAAACTAGAAAACTCATTTATATAAAATGCTTAGCACAGATGTAACATGTAGGAATCACCCTTCTCAATAAAGAGATTCCATTATTAGCTTCACTTATGTAAATGAATAAATTATCTCCTAGAATATTGAAATGAATTCATGGTTTTACATTCTTAGAAAGATTCAAATATGATAAATTGCAATGATAATTCATTGGCTGTATCTGAATAGAGTTCAGGGATTGTGCAGAGAAAGCACAGGGACTAGAACTCCTATGTTATAGCATACCCACTTACTGGTAGGAATGTATTCTTACACTCTAAGAGCAATATGAGGAACTCAAAATAAAAAACTTATATTGTTAGCTTTTGAGGACTTGGACCAATGGCTCCTACTGACTGTATTTCGTTATGGGGGAATTTGGAAATAATTTATTTAGCATTTTGATTTATTACCTAGAACAATAATTTCGAAGATCTTGTATTTTATGAAACAGCCCCACATATTCAGATGTTCAGACCTAATTTTCTAAAGTGCATCATTTTGAATAAAAGAATTGAATAAAATTTATACTTTATTGGTATTAAATGGTAAATTTAAAAAAAAAATAGGTACAGAGAATTGAGGCAAACAGAACAGTTAAATAAGAGTGTCAGGGTATTGCTCCCTACCTCCATCCCTCTCTTCCTCTGTTCCTCCTTCCCTCTCTTCCTCTGTTCCTCCTTCCCTCTCTTCCTCCTTCCCTCCTTCCCCCTCTCTATTTATTTCTCTTTCTCTTTTCTCTTCCCTTCCTTCCTTCCTTCCTTCCTTCCTTCCTTCCTTCCTTCCTTCCTTCCTTCCTTCCTTCCTTCCTTCCTTCCTTCCTTCCTTCCTTCCTTCCTTCCTATTTTTTTGGAACCACATCCAGCAGTTCTCAGGGTTTACTCCTGGCTTTGAGCTCAGGGATCACTCCTGGTGGATCTTGGGGACTATATGTGGTGCCAAGTATTAAACTGTATCTAGGCTTTCAAGATAAATGCCCTACCCACTGTACTATTGCTCCAGCCCAGGAAATTGATTTGGAATTATGTTAATCAATGAAAACTCACAATAGAGACAGAATGACATATTAGATTACATATATATGAAAAGACATATAATAATAATTTTTACTTCTGTACTTGTTCAGATTTGCCCTACTCTGAACATATTACTAGCCATTGTTACCCAGCTATAGATAAAATTTTATTCAGTGCCAACATTAATATACCATTAGTCTTTTTAAAAAAAGCAAAAAATGGGGCCGGAGCGATAGCACAGCGGGTAGGGCGTTTGCCTTGCATGCGGCCGACCCGGGTTCGATCCCCGGCATCCCATATGGTCCCCCAAGCACTACCAGGAGTAATTTCTGAGTGCAAAGCCAGGAGTAACCCCTGAGCATCGCTGGGTGTGACCCAAAAAAAAGCAAAAAAAAACAAACAAACAAATAAAAAAAGCAAAAAATGACATTATTGCATATGAACTGCTAATACATTAGAGCTTGTTTTTACCATTTAGTTTCATCTAGTTTTCTATCTATCCTAAAGTAGATTATAGGAATGATTGAATATGGGGTTTGGAATGAAACCAATTTGTTTTCCAATCTCATATTTCATCTCTATGATACTAAAAAAAATTATTTACTTCCATGCATTTAGTTGTTTGCTTATTTTCTTCACTTCAATTCATTAGAGATAGCATTAAATGCACTAACACTTAGGAAATGTTTGAACAGCACCTAGTATTTGGGTGAGGGGAATGGCTAAGGGGCCTTACACTTAGTAGTATTCAGTGGCTATTCCTGGCTCTGCGCTTGGGGTTCACTGCTATGCAGTACTCAATAGACTATATTTGGTGCTGACAATCCAACTACAGTCAGTTATGTGTAAGACAAGTACCTTTTGTCTCTAATTCTCTTTAACTTTCACTATAAAAGTTAGAGAAATTGGTGTCAATTCTTTGATCTTTTAGTACTTTACACTCTGTAAAATGGGTGTTAATAATAATCATACTTTTAAGGGACACTTCTTTGCCAATAAATGAAGTAGAATTGATACTCTGCCTCTCTATAATTTAAAGCATTAATGGTTTTCCATGCATTATTATTCAATTATTTAATTATGGATCGCTAAATGAGACAAAATTATCCTGGCGGCCCAATCATAACCTGTGTGGACGCAGCTGCAATTTAATTGCCCGGCTGGCGTATTAATGCTTATGTAACCCAGATGTCTCTGGGCTTCATTATGTGCTGGATTGGAAGAAGGTCACACAGCATTTCCACTTGCATCTTGATGACTTATCGCTCAAGGCTGCTGAGACTCCGCTCTGCTTTTGACCTGGCACCTGCTTCAGCCTAAGGATTCTGTTCCAGTATCCTCCAGGGGAATTCAAATGAGCTCAAATGTTGGGTCCTCAGTTTTCAGTTCTTTTTCATGCTGACTTGGAGTCACTGTGCTACCAGTTTTTCGGTGCCAGTGCAAGTATCACCTGCACTGGATTCATCAGGAGGATGTTAGGATTCTGGGTGATCCAGAGATCTGTGTCCTCAGGCTCTGAGAAATTGCCAACAGCTAGCACAGCTCTCCTTGGAACTGAGCTGCTATCTGTTGCCTGCTGACTGGCAGAAAAGGTCTCCCAAGACATCAACGTCTGTGTCAAAGACTGTAACCATTGGGTGCCATGTCCTTTTAAACACTCATTTTTCTATCTCCCTTCTTTCTCCACTGAGAAATGAATGCAGTTACCCTTTGCAGGTGGCCTTACTCTGTGCAAAGGATGCACGTGAATGAGCTATCCCAGTCCGCTGGGTCTGGTGTCAATCCTAGAGTAAGGAGACAAGAAAACATCAATCACAATTGCAATGTGTAAGATCAGTGAGAAAAGTAGTCAGTTGTAATATTTGAGCATGTATTCAGCATCCCCTGAGCTTACACACATGCGCTCATGCAGTTCTCACGAACCATCTTCAGTCGCAGTGGTTTTTATAAGAGACTCGGGTCATCTTCTTTTGCCCCGAGTTTCCTTCTGATGCACCAATGTTGACTCTGCAGTCACAATGGCTTCTTCAGATAGCCCTTCTCGATGGTAAAGGCACAGACACCCCGAGGCTTCTCACCAGTTTCAGTTCTTCCCCCAGAGATCACCATGGGAAGTACAGACTAGCCCAGCCTTCTTTACGGGAAGGCAAATCTGAAAATTCTGAGGAGTTAATAAAGGATACCTCAGTCCTCCTAAATTTGCCAACTAGATAAACCTCTTCTACGAAGGATGAAATGAAAAAAAGGAAGATTACCTTTTAAAAATGCTCTTCCTTGAAGGACAGAAATGTGTTCTTTACTTAGAGACGTGAGATATACATCTTAATGGCACCTCCGCTCCCCTCAGCACACATGCGCTCACGCATGCGTGATGCACATACACACACACACACACACACACACACACACACACACATTGGCCACTATTAGGTTGCCTTTTTTCTTTTAGAAAAGGAAAACATGGGGCTGGGGTGATAGCACAGTGGGTAGGGCATTTGCCTTGCACACAGCCGACCTTGGTTTGATTGTCAGCATCCCATATGGTCCCCCGAGCACGGTCAGAAGTAATTCCTGAGTGCAGAGCCAGGAGTAACACCTGTGCATTGCCAGGTGTAACCCAAAAGTAGAAAAGGCAAAAAGTCAGAAATTGGTTTCCATATCTAAAGTCACAAAGATAAAAATGTAAGATAGTAGGAAACCAAACCCAGGTTTCGATGACCCCAGAATTTTTGCATCTTCACACGATAATGGCTATACATATATATTCCACTGAGGAGCCAGGTGAATTTTGGCTTACTTCCAGATTTATTTCCATTTATTTCCACATAGGGACATGTTCAGGGCTTATTCTTGGCTCTGTGCCCTGAGATCAGTCCTGAGTAAAAGAGAGAGGTGCAGAGGGAGAGAGATAAAGGGAAAGAGAGAGAAGGAAAGAAAGAGACAGAGAGAGTGGGAGAGGAAGAGGGAAGAGAGAGAGAGAGAGAGAGAGAGAGAGAGAGAGAGAGAGAGAGAGAGAGAGAGAGAGAGAGAGATCAGTCCTTGCTATTCAAGGCTTGGTGGGAAATACCAGAGATGGAAGGAAACCAGGTTGGTCATGTGAAAGGCAAGTATTTTCCTCACTGTGCTATCTCTGGCCCTGACTTCCAGGTTTATAAAATCACTTTTGGGGGAAACTGTCACTGAGTTAAACACATCATAATTAATATGTAGACGAATTGGTGAGGAGTAACTATATTCGGAGAAAGAAATGTAATGGCATTCACTTGCATCTGCTAGAAGCACTAATACGGTTGAAAACATACCCTGTTGTTATAAATGTGTGACACCGTATTTCCTGAATACAAACTGTGGAAAGATACTCCGTGGGAGCATAAAGTATAAATGTGGCAGTTTTGTTTGCACAGATTTTGGCAAGTCCTCAATATTTCCCTTGAAGTCCAGTGCCTCTAACTGTTTGTGTAACAACCCATAAGGTGTATGTAAATGTGTTGAAAGTCTTCTTGGGCACTTTAATGTTTTTAAATTAAGCACTATTATAGGTTACAAAATTGTAATTACCCTGTAAACAGGAGTGGCTTTTTTTCCTATGGAAAAAAAGGAAGATCTGAGTGTTTTGTACTGCTGTTCTCACTCTACATCACTCACACACACACACACACACACACACACACCATACTTCCTTTTATATTGAGACACTATACACAGATCATTTTCTCTTCAATGCCATCCAGCTTTAGAAACACTCTCAAAAGGTACTTTTGAAAAGCTCACTTTCAGTAATATAGAGCACAGTCTCTCACCCCTATCTCAAAGTAAGAGGGCATCTTTGCTTTTATGAATATTTTGAGTGAATGCAGCAGCTGTGAGGAGATGCCATGGCAATGTGTTTTGCCTCTTCACATGGACCATTCCCCTACAGGAAACACAATGTGAATGACACTGATTTTTTTTTTCACATACACATTTGATTAGTGAGAACATGTCTGAAAAACATTTGGAAGATTCTATAATTTATTCTTAGAATGTCTTAAAGTTTGGTTGCTTACGTCTACTTAGGTGTCTCAACATTCAGTTTCATTTCTATAATTGTTTGCCCTTTATTTAAAATCATATCAGAAGTTATGCTGCAGAAATTTAATAAGCACAATGTAACCTAGTACAGTGCCATAATGAGCTATGCCCATAGATTTCTCTGATAAAGTACTGTTTCACATTTGTAGGGCTGCCATAATAAATCAGTACAAAATGGCTGACTTAAAAGTAGAGGCATTCATGCTCTTTTAGTTTTGAAGGCTGAAATCAAATTGTCAATAGGTTCTTGTTCTATTAAGATGCTTAGGAAGAATTATTTCTTCTTCTTGGTTCCTAGGAGCACCAGGAAGTCCATGCATGCCTTGGCTTGCAGCTGCATCATTCTCCTCTCTGCATTCATCATGAAGTGGCTGTTGTCTTTCCATGTCTTTACATAGCCTTCATTAGGATACTGGCCACTGGATTTAGGCCCACTATAATCCAACCTAACTTCATCTTCACTAATTACATCTGCAAAGACTCATATTTCTGAAAATAAGGCAACATTTTGAGGTTTAAGGGGAAAGATTCACTTAGGGCGGATGTTCTTTTCTTTTTTAAAAATTTTTGGTTTGGGGCCATACCCAGTGGTGCTTAGCACTTACTCCTGGTTCTGCATTCAGGGATCACTCCTGACATTACAGCCTATGTTGTAACCAGGGAGAGAACCCAGGTCTACTGCCTGCAAGAACAGTTCCCTACCCACTGTTCTATTGCTCTGGTCCTTGAGGGATATTCTTCAGTCCTGAACATATCCTCAGTGCAGTAAGACTTAAATAAGTCAACCACCCCAACCACCCGCCTGTTGGCCTGCTGTCCCTAGGGGCAGTTCTCTGCAAAGGAAAGCTACTAAAGAATTGGGTTATTGAGTCCACTGAAAAATTGGTCCTGTTAAAAGTCTATAAGAATAAAACCAGATTGAACACTTGCAGAAGAATGAGTGAAGTGGGTTGGTATGTGAGACATAAAACGGAAAAACAATCTTCACAGGAGAATTTCCTGCATGACTTACACTATAGATGTGCAGCAGAGGTTTAAGTGTCTAAGTCCTTTTGCAGGTCTTTCTGCCAATTAATAGGGTCATGGATGAAGCCACCTAATTCTAAATTTCATATCAAGTGTTTAATAGTCTCCACACTCTGTTTTTGAATTATGCTCTTTCAAATGGTTAAATGGTGTTTTGCTGCTTTTTGTACTTTCTATTATGTATCGTGTTCTGATATGTCCAACCTCATCTTGAAGTATTTTATATACATCAATATCCCCTCCCCTTTATTAAAGTTTGAGATATACCCGGCAGTATTAAATAAAGTCTTACTCCTGACTCTGGACTCAGAGAGCAGTTCTGGCAGGCTCAGGGGACCGTGCCAGAGATCAAATTCTGGGTCAGTTGCATGCAAGGCAAGTAACTTATCTGCTCTACCATATATCCCTTAGGCCCAACATTTTC
The DNA here is from genome assembly GCF_027595985.1 of Sorex araneus. Lineage (NCBI taxonomy): Eukaryota > Metazoa > Chordata > Mammalia > Eulipotyphla > Soricidae > Sorex > Sorex araneus. The sequence goes on along the minus strand of NC_073307.1, from coordinate 142,772,906 downwards.
CAGTTTTATATTCTGCTAACCATGAACAAGTCACTTGTAGATAGTAATGTGATAAATTCATCACCTGATTTTAATGGTATTTTGGAAAATAATAAAAAAATCATTATCTCAGTGTTTAAAAGATGGCAAAACCGGGACAGGATCGATAGCACAGCAGGTAGGGCATTTGCCTTATATGCAGCTGACCCGGTTCGATTCCCAACATCCCATATGGTCCCCTGAGCACCACCAGGAGTTATTCCTGAGTGCAGAGCCAGGATTTAACCCCTGTGCATCACCAGGGGTTAAAAAAAAGATGGCAAAGCCTTAAATATTAGACTAAAGAATGCCAGAGATAAAATAACCTGCTCATATAAAATATCATTTGATAGTACAGATAGACACTTATCAATACATGATGTTGGCAGGTAGGCAAAAGATATGTGAATTTCTGTCTATCTTTTCTGAGAGTGATCTGCAGAATAGGCGAACAAAAGAATGTCTGCCATGGAATATAACACTTTATCCACAGTCACACTATGGAGTTAGAGCAGGGGAAGGGAATGGAAAGTCACTGGGTCATTGTGTATGGCTGTAGCTCAAACAGGAGAATTTCTCTATATCTCTCATTTCTATTCTCTTTATTTGTTTATTTCTGCTTTTTATTTGTGTGTGTGTCACACCCAGTGATGCACAGGGATTACTCCTGGATCTGCACTCAGAAATTACTCCTGGAGGTGCTTGGGGGGCCATATAGGATGCCAGGGATCAAACCCAGGTCGATTGTGTGCAAAGCCCGCTGTACTATGCTCCGGCCCCTGTCTCTTTCATTTCTTACCATGCCTGATACATGGTGCTCGGTATATTTATGTGGCTTTAATCATTGATAAAAATGGTCTGGGGCTTGTTCATTGCTGATGCCCAGAGTCAACTTCAGACTCACCAAATCTAAAACTCTGAAGGAAGCCAAGAGGCAAAAGGAAGTGTTAACAGCTTTTATATGTAATATTCATGGACTTCAACCTGAGAAATCTCACTTAAAGCACTTACAAGTTCCTTGTAGTTATTTATACAACAGCAATGATTTCTTACATCATTAAAACTTTCAAGAAGCATTATTTATTAGCTTTATTTAAAGCATACATAAAGCATTAATTAAAGCAGATATATTAAATGAGACGACCGCTGGACTAGAGCTGTTACCGACTGGATTCCATGGGATGTCAAAAGACCGAGTGACTGCCCACCAACTAGATGGTCAGACTTCTTCGTCAAAACCCTGAAAGAATGGTTTGAGGCTCTTCCTGTTCTTGGAGCAAGCAGATATCATTGGGCTACACTACCACGTGACAGGGACGAATGGAGACGTTACTGGCACCCGCTTGAGCATATGGAAGATCAACAGGATGACAAGTGACACAAATAATTAAATGCTATTATTTAACTCTTTTGAGAAACCAAAAGTGTGTGTGTGTGTCTGTGTAATTTAAAGCCAATCTTAACCCTTTATTTTTATTTTTTTTGCTTTTTGGGTCACACCTGGCAATGCACAGGGGTCATTCCTGGCTCATGCACTCAGGAATTACCCCTGGCGGTGCTCAGGGGACCATATGGGATGCTGGGATTCGAACCCGGGTCGGCCTCGTGCAAGGCAAATGCCCTACCCGCTGTGCTATCACTCCAGCCCCCCAATCTTAACACTTTATCCTGAATTATGGAGTATGAAAAGAAGAAAGAAGTTTTTCCTTCAAAACGTTTCTATCCATTCACTCAATTTATTTAGTAAGTACTTAAAATGGGGTCCTGTGCTAAAAACCTAAGAATATCGAAGGTGAGCTTGGTGCTTGGCCACATGGAGTTATAGTGTAGTTAGTATGTGGGAGAGGGGTACAGTCATCAAATGCATTCTTATTGGATTCATATGTATATTGTGATAATTCATACTATATGTATGAAAAGCACACAGGTATTGCAGTTTGTAAGTAAGGGATCATTTCACAAAGGGAAGTAAAGCTTTTCTAAGAATATAAAGATGATTTTGATGTCTGAGGAATGAGTATAAGTGATCCATAGGAAGAAAAGAAGGAAAGTGTCTTAGGTAGATTGTTAGTAAACATGCACATTCAGAGTCAGTGTTTAGGAATACCTAAGAAACTTAAAAGAGGCCGATGAGAACTAGGCAAAGTGATCCAGAAAGAGAATGTCAGAATGTGAGATTAGGAGGCATTAGGTAGTTATCAGTTATTATAGAAATTTGCAGCTCTCCTAATGTGAAGGATTTGGAATAATTTATCTCTTTTCCAATTGACATAGTGTAAACATTCCCAGAGCCCTGAGCTGTTTGAAGATTCAGGCCCATTTATCTCTCTGATATGATTCATCTTCTTCCTTTTCCTGTGCCATTCTCATTTTCAAAGGGCATGCTCGTTCTGTGTATGAAGGAGAGGGGAGCCAATGAGGTTATTTTGAACCAATAGGACAAAATTTGTTTCTGTTGCACAATTCTTCTGCAAATAAGATAATTAACCTGAACAGTGTTTTCATGCTTTAGGTTTTGTACATTATATGTCAGTTGCATTTTCTTTAATGTAAGTTTGTGTTAGACAAAAGGGGATGAAAATAGGACAGAAAAATGCCTTCATTTTCTTGGCCAACAGTATGTCACCTGTATTCATATCACAGTTTATTCCTTGGAGAAATTGCTTTCTAAATAAAATACAGCCGATCCTAAAGTTTCTTAAGTATGCTAATTTGGGGTGATGGTCCAAAAGAACAAAAAAATCTTTGTGTCCAGGGTTAGTCCAATCAAAGTTGTTCACAACCTTGTTCAGTGCAAATTGTAGGAAGACGGAGAAGCACAGTTATAATTAACAAGCCATGGATATATGTTTGCTACTGTGTGTTGCTCACAAGTCAGTAGGGTGGTCTGGCTGTTATTTCTGAGTTAGTGGAGCAAAGTCAGAGCATCATTGTTTGAGAATTCATGTTTGTGAATCTTTGTTGTGAAATGGTTTTCAAGTTGCATCTAAAATTAGATGATTTCAGCTAAAATTGCAAAATCAGCATATTCTATATTTGGCCTATGTTTACATTCATGTAGAGATTCCTTTGGGCCTTTGTTACCAAAATGCAGATACCCATAACCCTTGTGGTATTGTTTGACGATCTTTTCCATATGAAGTGTTACTCATACCCTAGGCATGATCTAAACTTAGCTGCTTTACTTCTTATTTGTCTCAGGTTTATTTATGTACTTCCTCACTCATAAGATGTAAGGGACAGACACCAGGCTTTAGCTCTTAGAACTTGAATGTTTATTATTTAATTAGATAGTTTAATTTACTTTATTTTTGTTTTGTCTTGTTTTCAGGGTTATCACGGACAGTGCTCAGGGCTTAGTCCTGGCTCTGTGCTCAGGAATCTTTCAGGGCTAAGGATATCATGCGCAAGGCTCAAACCTGAATATTTCTTATGATTAAGGATCAAAAGAATATTGACGTAATAAAATCTTGTAGGACGTAGACACACAAAGATTTTTTAAGTAAAAGTTCGGTGTAGGGGCTGGAGCAATAGCACAGCAGGTAGGGCATTTGCCTTGCATGTAGCCAACCCGGGTTCGATTCCTAGCATCTCATATGGTCCCCTGAGCACAGCCAGGAGTAATTCCTGAGTGCAGAGCCAGGAGTAACCCCTGTGCATCACCAGATATGACCCAAAAAGCAAAAAAAAAATTTGAAAAAATTAAAAAAATAAAAGTTTGGTGTAGACACTTTATTGCCTTAAACCCAAACCAACCATTTGAAGACTGAGCTGGTTTCTCCTTAAAATGATCAATTTCTCTTATGTGAGTATTTATTGGTATGAGCGAAACAGTTCTTCACTCATAACTCACTAATAAATTATTTCATCATATATGTTAAATATTGTAGTTCATATTCTAAAGAGTAACCATGTATATCACGACTTTAGAATCATCTATGATTAGATACAAATTCTCAGTTCAGCAAAGCATAAAATTTTAGAACTTGATTAACTGTTTTTTATTTTTTTAGTTGAAGTAACTTTGCATAGGTTTCAGTTCCCACAAGTTCATTCATGTCCACCACAATTGATTTGTTTGTTCTATTTATCCACTCACATTCTCTTCTATATTTTCAGGTTTTGGGGGGTTACATCCAGCAATAATGTAACCAGGAATTATTCCTGGCTTTGAACTCAGGAATTACTCATGCAGTGCTAGGGATACCATATGGCATGCCAAACCCTGGTTGATTGCATCTAAGGTAAACACTCCATCCACTCTACTAAAATTAATCATTTTTTGTCTGACACACCAAAGGTGCTCAGGGCTTACTTCTACCTCTATGCTCAGAGATCACTCCTGAAAGCATTTGGGGGACCAAATGGGGTACTGGGGATCAAATCCAGGTCAGCTGTATGGAATGCAGGCACTCTACCTATGTACTATCACTCTGGACTCCTTCCCAACGTAAAAGAACTTTTTTTTTTTGAGGGGAGGAATTCGATTCAAATGTTTGTTTTCTCTCTGTCTCCATATAAATGAAATCAAACAAATTGTACAGTAACTGTCTTCCACTACATGACATTTTAAGTGTGGCTACATTCCTACAGGATTTTATCATATTCATAGCTTAGTAGTGTTCCGCATCTTTATCCAATTATCTCATCCGTGCGTGCTTAGATTCAACTTTGGCTACTGTAAATAATGCTGCAATAAATATAGAAGTATATTTGTCTCTGAATCAGGATATTTTAATTTTCTGGAAAATAACTGAGGTATGGGACGACTGGATCATATACAATTTCTATTTTTAAGTTTTTGAGGAATAGCCAAAGGAGTTTCAATTGTGGTTATGCAAATGAATTTTCTCATTAATAGTATCCATACCCTTTCTGGAACTTATTTCTTATGTTTTGGACAACAGTGAATCTATAACTATGAGGTGATCTGTCATCCTTTTGCTTCACATTTTCTTAATAAAATAAAACTAACAGGTGATTTGCTTTAAGAAAGTATCTAATGTTGTTGCATATAAATGCTTGGGAATTACTGCTCTTTGGGTTCATTTTCAGTCACAGAAGCCCACTCTTGGGATGGCCATTAGCCCTAGAGAGTTGCTACAATGGGGAATTCTTGCTGTGACTCACTGGCTCTGGGTTCTGTCCTAGTTCTGTGATGTGGGGTTGTGAAATGGGTTAAATGAGACTTAAACGGTGACTAAAGCAGGTGCTACTGAGTGTTCTTCCCAGAAGCAGCTATTCTGCTTCAAAGAACACAAGGGGGTCCATGCTGAAAGCATGCTATGTCGACAAAGTGATTAACCCATTTTCTATTTTTCAGATTTAGAGGTATACTAGAGGAAAGAAAGCAGGTGTGGACTAGAAGGGTATTTTCATGAAAACTAGGATTATAAAATGATGTTTTAACCCTATTTTACCTTGCATTGATTAACATGTGCCATCTAGCTTATGGTCTAAGATGAGTGTTCAAGGCCCAGCCATAAATGTTTTATTCTATCTGACAGAACAGAAGAAATGTGTCTCAGTGGCTTGTGCAAAACTGCATACAACCTTCTTTATGTCACATTGCTTATATATACTCACCGGGGTATTCTTAACTGAAAAGGAAACTGTGGAATGTAAGCCTTATTACAAGCAGCCAGGTTGGCCAGCCAAGAGGAATGGAGAGTGGATATTAAAGCCCAATGAGCAATCCCTGTCACTATCTACTACCAAAAATAAGATATGCCAAGTCTAACCTTTGCTCTCAAGAAAGTCGTATTCCACAGCACTGGGCAAACATGCATGCATGGAGAGACATATCAATGTCTTTACAAGGAAACTAATAAAGACCCGGTGCTTTTTTCTCCCTCAGAAAGCAAGTTATGTCACTTACATTTCATAAGCCATATCTACTCAATATGTCATATGTATCTTTGAAAATAAATTCTATTTTCTTGGATAATACGTATACACATAGAGTTGATTTAAAATATTTCCAATCAGTACATTTTTATTTTAGAGGGACATACCCAACTGTGCTCAGGGCTTATTCCTGACTCTACATTCAAGGATCACTCCTGGTGAACTCAGGGGTGAGTTCATATGAGGTGTCCTGACAGCGAGGGGACCTGGTTCAGCTGATTGAAAGACAAGCACCCTTCCTACTGTACTATTTCTCTGGCCCCAATTGATACATATTTCTTTCTGAGATCATTGTTTTTTTTCAGCACCAAGAAACATTCAATCACTTAGGATACCCAAATTAGTGATGGGCCAGAAATGTCAGGTCCCTTTCCACTTTATGAGATGAAAGGAAGGAATGTCTTCCTGGTTTCTGTTTCATTTATTTGTTTGTTTCAACTGTTTCTTTTGGTATAGGATGGTTTCTAAATGTGAGGACCAACTCTGTATGGGAGACAGTACTTATTTCCTGTTCCGTTTCTCACCCTCTATGAAATGATTTTTAAATTCTTTGCAAGATATCTTTGCTAGTTCACTTGCCATCTTTCTAGCCATTTTGGTTAGATGGATTGATTCATTGAAACATCGTATAAATAAAACCAATTCTTGCAGCTTCTTCTTAAGTTACACAAGTTATGCTATTTCTCCTGTATTCCGAGTATTCTGTGCTATTCCTTTAGCGAAAACTTGTCACACTCTATAATAATTGCAAGTCTCTCCCAGTAGATGTGGAAATCCTGGTAGCAGGTCAATTAAGTGAAGTTTAAATAGAACTTCATTAGTATGCACGTGTTTAGTTATAGAAACAAATCACCCCACCCTAGTGGATACATTGTCTGGCCACAATAATAATTGCTGTGTTCCAGTGAACTTGAAAACAATTCTGGGTTGAGGTGTGCTACGTTGGTCTTAATATATCTCTTTTCTCAAACGATGCAAACTTTACATATTCATTCCGTGAAGGAGTCAGAGAGATAGTACAGTGTAGGATTTTTGCCATTCACAGCAGCCAGCCTGGTTAGATCTCAGGTACCCAATTTAATTGCAATTTCCACTTGGAGTGATCCCTGAGCAAACACAGAGCAAGGAGTAAACCCTGAGCACTGGAGGGTATCAAAAACAAAAACAAAAAAATGCTTTTGTGCATTCTATCACAAATAGAAATGCATCAAGTGTGCTCTGACAAATATCATATGATATTAATAGATTTTGGAAGTACATAGTGAATCAAGATAATTTTAAAAAAATTTTTAACAAAATTATGTAACATATACTTTCAATCCTGCGTTAAGTTTTTTCCTGGTATTTGAATAAGAGAGATGCTATTATACATCTATTTTGCAAGTATTTGTTCTTACTCTATTCCAGAATTTGTATGAGACACTGAAAGGGACAAAAATGACAAATAGACAAAGAAATTGGAGGCAGAGGAAGAATTTTAATTATTTGGAGGGGGATAATGATAGTGCTGGGATGAAGTAATGAGTTTCAGTCAAGATCTATTGATGGTTTGAGTTACTGACCTAACAAACAGACAAATTATCCACTAGGGCGGGGTGATTTGTTTCTATAACTAAACATGTGCATACTAATGTGATTCTATTTAAAGTTCATTTAATTGACCTGTCATCAGGATTTCCACATTGTATTGGGAGAGACTTGCAACTATTATAGATTGTGACAACTTCTTTGCTAATCATACCTATGTTAGATGAAGTTGGGCTTTTGGAATTGCCTGGCAAATTTTAAAGGCATTTTCACCACAAAATCATAATATTTTGTGTATGTGTGATGTATGACTAACGCCCAGTGTTTCCTGAGCATCTCCTATGTTCCAGATATAATTCATTCCCATCTCTTCTTCAGATAGACTCTGTGTGTTCTTCCTTTCTTAGTGATGCAAATAGGCACCTATTCTCCTACCTTTAAAGTCTTACACAGTGTTTTGATTTGTCTGTTACTGCTCTACATATTTTAAAGACTCACCACAAACATTTCTTTCTAAACCCACTGTGACTGATTTAGATCTGGCGTTCACTTCCTCGCATGAGCCACCCGGTCAAGTCTACTAACCTCTCCCCATGCTAGTTTTCCCTGCTTCCACCTGCTCTCAGAAGCACTTCCTTAAAGCATTATGTGGGTTATATTATCTGTATCACTGTATCACTGTCATCCCATTGTTCATGAATTTGCTTGAATGGGCGCCAGTATAACGTCTCCATTTGTCCCAGCCCTGAGATTTTAGTAGCCTCTCCTTACTCGTTCTTCCAAACGGTACAGTATTGGAGGTTCTTTCAGGGTAAGGGGAATGAGATCCGTTATTGTTACCGTCTTTGGCATATCAAATACACCACGGGGAGCTTGCCAGGCTCTGGTGAGTGGAATACTCTTGGTAGCTTGCTGGGCTTTCTGAGAGGGATGGAGAATGTATATAAGAGAATACAAGCAAGTATGTTAAAACCAAACACATGTGTGCTGCTTTAGGTACATCAGTGGGCTAGACTATAAGAAGTCGTGTGGCTGGGAATTCGGCCGCGTACTTCCGGGAGCTTTGTTTTATAGTCTCTGGATCTTGGCCATTGATATTATCTCTCTGCCTTAAATGCATATTAGCCAGTTGCCTACCATAGGTGTCTAGTTTTCAAATGGAAAAAAAAAAACATGTTTTATCAGTCAATAAAGAGATTTAGCCCCGGGAGCATGTTTTGCACAGAGTCATAAAATCTTTATATACTTGAGGAAACACAACATGATTAGCCTAATGCTACTGTAAAGCAGTGCTATGTAGATCCACTTCAATTGAGAACTTACAGGAAATGAGACAATTCTCTGTTGGATTGAATGTTATAATCTTGGACTGTTAATTTTAAAGCAAGTATTAGTTCATGAAGCTCTATTATATGGGTCATTTCCCTGCTCCGCAAAATAATACAGATGAAGAAATAAAGAAGCACAATATTTTGATACACTATGGTGGTCTTCGTTGCTCTCCTGGAACCTTTATCAGGGCCATGAAAAAAATCCATTCTAGTGTTCTCTGATTGGAGTTCACTCTTTGATTAAAGAGGTAGAGAGATTAGTTAGTCCTTTTGGAACAGCATATCTTAAGTGGAAAATAAACTTGGAATAAGTAAAGTATTTTCAATTTGAGCTACAGAAATGTAGACACTTAGGACTATGGAAATATTTCCTGCATCTGGTAGGCATAATTGTTAAATACTAACTGAAAGAACAACAATGGTGTTCAAATCACAGAGGTATCTTTGTAAACACTTTAAAAATATTCATATTTGGGGATGGAGCAATAGCACAGCGGGTAGGGCGGTTGCTTTGCATGTGGCCAATCCGGGTTCGATTCCCAGCATCCCTGAGCACTTCCAGGAGTAATTTCTGAGTGCATGAGCCAGGAGTAATCCTTGTGCGTCTCTGGGGACAAAAATGTGACCCAAAAAGAACAAAAATCATATTTATTTTTAAAATAAACTCACATTCCCCCCCACACACACACACACATACACATAACCAACTCTACTGAGTGACTGTTTCTGGCTCTGTGCTCAGGGCTCATTCCTAGTGGTGCTCAGGGATCCACAATTTCTGCCAGGGATTGAACTACAGTCAGGTAAGCACAAGTCAAATGTCTTAACCACTGTCAGATCTCTTCAGCCTTTAAATTCATGTAATTGTAAACAATAACTATAAGTTATGGGCCGGTAAAAGACACAGATAATGTCAGTGATGTGCCAGTGTTTCTCTCATAGTCATGAGAATGATACCAGGGTTATTTAATTTCTTAATTTTAGCAGAAGCAATATAAAGGATTTATGATAAGGTCGGGAGTTACTCCAATATACTTTAAAGTTTAAAATTGCTTTAAATTTAGCATAAGCAGCAAATAAATATTGAAGAACCTCTCATTAACCCTTTTTCCCCTCTATCATCTTGCACAAGACCTCAAATTTACCAGAATGTTTTTTCTGTGAGAGCACAAATGATTGTACCTTTGCTGTTTTTAATCTTGAAAAGCAGAGCGATAGCACAGCAGGTAGGGCATTTGCCTTGCACACGGCCAACCTGGGTTTGATTCCTCCGTCCCTCTCAGAGAGCTAAGCAAGCTACGAGAGTATTCTGCATGCACAATAGAGCCTGGCGAGCTACCCATGACATATTTGATATGCCAAAAACAGTAACAACAAGTCTCACAATAGGGATGTTACTGGTGCCCGCTCGAGCAAATCGATGAACAACGGGATGACAGTGCTACAGTGCTACAGTGCAGTAGACATTTTTACTTATTTTAAAGATGGAACTTCTGGTCAGCATAATAAAGCTTAACTGTTATTTTTTAAGAAGTCATCTATTAATATCCTTATTTCTATGATTAATGTCATTATTTTCTACAAATCTTAAGATCTTCTAATAGTCTTTGGTTAAAGAAAGTTGCAGTATAATATATTTATATTTATCTTTCCTGCAAATATTTTTTAGACCTTATGTGGATAGTTTTTTTTTATCAGAATGAAAAACTCAAACATTTCTTAAACATACATACACTATATTTAGTACCTCAGATTTAATAGTTTATTATCAGTTTTTTCTTCTGAATTAATAATAAAAATGTGACTTAAAACGATCCTTCCTCTAATTTTCAGTCAATTTAATAGTTAAGTATCTATACTGTACCTATATGAAATGTAGTTATATATAAAATATATTTTAAAGTTTTCATTTGAGAACTTTATATTCATATCACTTCATTTATGTGTATACAGGTTGCATTCTTTAAATTTTCAATTTCTCATCATTTTAAAAATATTTTCTTAACAATTTACAAATATACCTCTTCATTTTAGATTTTTATTACTTTCACTTTTTAAGTCTTTCCATTACTTGAAATATACTTACTATTTTATTTCTGATCTATTTATGTCTGATCTATATTTCGAATACAGTATTCACATGTATAGGTTCTTATTTATTGTTGATGACTTTTACTAATGATGCTACCTTTTGTTTTCTTTTGTTTTTGTTTCTGGGCCACACCTGGTAGTGCTCAGGGGTTAATACTGACTTTGCACTCAGGGGTCACTCCTGATGGTCTCAAGGGACCCTAGAGTGCCAAGGATTGAACTCAGTTCTGTTGTGTGCAAATAAAAATCCCACTGCACTGCTGCTCCAGACCCTGATGTTGTCTTTTGAGGGGGTATTTTGTGGGTTTGACCTGAAGTTCTATTCTTGAAATATATGCATTTATTCGGTTTTTATATTGGACTACACCAGCAGTGCTCAGGTCTTACTTGTGGCTCTGGGTACTCTTGGTGATACACTGGGAAAACTATGCCTTACCAGTGATTGAAATAGAGTCAGCCATGTTCAAGGCAAGTGAGTTAACCACTAGACTCTCTCTCAAACTCTATTTTTCAAACTTTCTCAGAATTTTTCACGGACTGTTATAAAAATCGATTCTTTCAAACCTATGTATGATTTGCTATTGAGATTTTTCAATCCATGTGGATAACATAATCTTACAATGCAATAGTATCTGAAAGTTGACTTATAAACAAGACCAGATTGAAAAGACATTATGAATTATATATTTGTTCCTTAAAATTCATTTATTGATGCTGATACGATAGTATTGGATAACTAGGTTATGAGAGTTATATCTTCATGATGAGATTGGTGTTTTTAGTTTTGTTTAATTGTTTATTTAATTTTAGGGGAGTCCCAAGTATTACTCAAGAGTAATTTGGGGCCACTCAGAGTGATTCTTCACCAGTCAGGCTGCTGTTTCAGTTGTACTTGCTGTTGGATTCTTCAGTGCAGGGAATAGCAAGAGGCACTCAGTGTCCTTTGGGGGCTCTAGGACTGCACTCAACAATGTTCAGAGGACCTTTTGGTGCTGGGAGTTGAACCAAAATCCACTGCATGCAAGGAAAATATCTTACCTTCTATACTTAATCTCTATTGTCCTAGGGTTAGTGTTTTTATAAAATAAGAATGCTACTCTCTCTCTTTTTCTCTCTGTCCTTTCTCTCCCTTCTCACTCTCTCTCTCCCTTTATCATACGCATGAGAAAACTGCTATCTGTAACCAGGAACATGCCCTTCATGAGAATTCAACCCTGATGACACCCTAATCTTGCAATTCTAGCCACCTAAATTCTGAAAAATAAACTCCCTTTGTCTAAGATACCCAGTTTGTGTTTGTCATAGCAGCCCAGTGAAATGTGACAGTCCCATTAAGGTGGTAAATCTGAAACTCAGGTTAAATAAAATTCAAATTTGTCCTAATGAAACCTGACTTTACCATATCTCTTTTTTTCTTACAAGTTTCCTCAATTATTTGGTGTTTTTCGTGCTTCCCTTTATGTCATTTTATTGATATATTTGAATATTAATTTCTCATCATTTCCCCTGTAGGGAAGGGGAAATTTCCCTTCATGGAAGTGTTTCCCTTTGTGGAATTTTTTTGTTGTTGTTAATGTTGTTGACTGACACATTTCAGCAGTCCTTTCTCTAGCCACTGATTTGATTGTATATATATCGCCACAACTCCAACCAGACAAGTTTCTGTGTGTCATACGCCCTACCAGTATGAGAAAGCATATCAAATGAGACATGAGAAAGGTAGAATTTTCCTTATAGTCAATCAATAAACAAAACGCAAACAAATTTGCACTCCAGAAAAAGCAATTCATCTCTCTCAGGTAGCTACACAAGGCAATACTCTCCCCTCTCTTAATTACAGAGATATAATATGTTGCTGTCAAATACAAAGCAAACTGTCTAGTCTTTTTCATTAAAGGGGCACAATTGAAAATACTTTCTCTATTCTCTATTCCAATTTTAAATAAAGGTATTAGGCTTTTAATTGTCTATTTAAAAGTTCTGCTGCTTCAATCCCAAATGATCTCCTGTCAGTCTTGCCCTTCAGTTAACACCATCAAAATTTTCCATTGTACAGTGCTTTCATTTTACATATTGAGGTATCACTCATGAGTAGTAGTAATAGCAGCAGCAGTGTGTATGTGTGTGTTTGTGTAACAGAGAGAGTTAGAAACATAGAGTAAGAGAAAGAAAACCCAAACAATTAAACATGTGATATTAATTTTTTATTTTTATTTTTGGCTTTTTGAGTAGTACCCAGTGATGCACAGGGGTCACTCCTGGCTCTGCAATTCAGGAATTACTCCTGGTGGTACTCAGGGGACCATATGGGATGCTGGGAATCAAACCCGGGTTGTCTGCATACAAGACAAAAATGCCCTACCCGCTGTGCTGTCGCTCCGATCCCTAAACGCGATATTATTGGGTGACTGACTATATTTCATTGTTGCAGGGAAGGATACCAGATGGTTTTAGATTGCAATATTAAATAGTGAATCAAATATAATACTGGGTATAGGTGGATGTTTATTTTCTTTTATCGTTTCAATGTAAGACTCGTATTTGTGTACAGCATTTGTTCTGTCTTTTGAATCTCTTATAAAATAGACTTCATTTTTTTATCTTCACTTGTAAGCACTGTGGTAAGTACATTTCAGGCTGAAATATCAGTAGAGAATTCCAAAGGAAATATAACTTTGCATTTTTATCAATACTGGAATAAAACAGTGTGAATAATGTTCCCAAGCTTACTTCTAATGAAAGGAACTTCAACTACTCCCCAGTGACATACGTAATTTATTTACCTTAACTTTTTTTCTTTACTATCAATGAAAATGATTTTATGCACACATTGAAACCCTGTCTAAGGAATGCCAAGGCAGTCATTTCTCTTCAACCAATAACTTCCAGGTAATTACCACTACTTGGAGAGCCCGGCAAGCTACGAGAGTATCCCGTCTGCACAGCAGAGCCTGGCAAGCTCTCTGTGGCATATTCGATATGCCAAAAACAGTAACAAGTCCCACAATGGAGACGTTACTGGTGCCCACTCGAGCAAATCGATGAATAACGGGACGACAGTGCTACAGTGCTACCTTGGTTTATGAAATTGTGCCTTTGCCCATTATTCTTACCACTCACCCTGTGATTGTACTAACATTAGACATGGATAGAGAGCTCCACAGGAAAGATTGGTAACCATGGTGATGGGAGGGTGCTTTCTGCAATAACTCCACTGTACTAAGTAATTTATGCATGAAAGTAAAATCACAGATGTTTTGAACCATATGCAGGCTATATTTAACCACAGTGCAAGTGACAAGTTACTTGGGAATTACAAATCTAAAGGAGGTGAACCCCAGTCAGAAAATAATTCTTTCTTCTCCTCATTGTTGTTATATAAGACTTTAGGTATAGGATTGCACCAGTTTAGAAGTAAAGTTTGAGTAAATGTGTTAATGGAAATGCACTTATGCACATAAGGCAGTGGACATATAGAAGGAAATGTAAAAATAACGGAATGCACGAAAAATGAGTGAAGAGAAAGCAAAAGGCTAGATTAAAGAATAAGTGAATACATTTTCTGCTAACTGTACTTCTTATATTGGCTTTATTCATAATAATTGTGTTTTCGAATAGACTGAATTTTTGACCTATAACTAATTTTTCAACTTAAATGTAGAACACTGAAGGTATATATTTTATTTGTTGTCATACCAGGAATACAACTCAAAGCTTCAAGATATGTGAGGCCTATACTGCTAAATCACATCCCTAGTTTCTAATTTGGGGAGAGATGGGAATTTTGAGTCTAAGCCTTTGGTGCTCAGTATTTATTCCTGGGTCTATGTGCTGGTATCCTTTCCAGCAGTGCTGAGAGATCGTGTGTGGTGCTGGGTGATTCGACTCTGGTCATGCAAGGCAAGTGCTGTTTAAACCCTATACTGTCTCTCCAGTCCCAATTTCCAATTTTTAAGATGAACATTAGTGGTTTGGTTATTTGGAATAACTTATGTTTGATGTGTGCCATTACCAAAACTGTTTATATTAATACTCAAAAGGTTAATTATATTTATCTAAAATTAAAAAAATATTTAATGCATGTTTGAAGCATTTGTATCCTTTATTTTCTTTTTTTATCTGAACTCTTAACAGGGTAAATCTAAAATTTTTTCCACGTCTTGCATTTAGTTACCTAAAGGCACTTCTACCAGAGATTGCTCCAAGAGTTATGTAGTCTTTAAAAACAAATTACTTTGTAAATTCAGCTCTCCACCTGTAGAAAATAAATGCTGCTTTAAGAGGTTTTCTGAAAGAGAAGTTCTTTGCTTTGAAATCATAAAATTAGTGTAATGCTTTGTGGATTAGGGCTGTTTAGGCAGTTTCACTGGCCTTTTAGTCTTCAGAGCAGGAAAATAAAGAAAAAGGAAAGGAAGAGAAAGAAAAAGACAAGTCAAATGGAAATAAAACAATTTGCTTCTCAAGGTGGCAGGAATGTGTGTGAGAGGCGGGGTGGGGGTGGGAGGCTTGGGGACACTGGTGGAGGGATGTTGACACTGGTGGTAGGATTGGTGTCAAAATATTGTATGCCCCAAACCCAACGATCAATAACTTTGTAATCCACAGTTCTTTAATGAAATAAAATGGTTTTGCTTTCTAGAACATCTTATTCCCTATAATAATTTGCATCCAGGGTGACTTTGTTTTCTCCATTTCCATATTCCTTAGATTTCAACAATAGTGTATTTGTTTTCCTTAGACTAAAATATCCCTGAACTTTCCCTTCTTACCTACCTATTTTTTAAAATTTCTACCTATTTTTTAAATTTCTTCCCCAGTCATATATATATATGTATATATATATACATGTATGTATATACATACATGCACACCTTGATGATATAGAGGTATATATTTTTATCAGATCTAAGAGATAGTTACCTTAAGCAATTGACTTTTCCTTTCTTTCTCCCTTTCTGAAACGCTAATGTGTTATAAAGTATTAACAGGGAATGCCATTAGTAACCCAACTTAAACATACTAAGTAGATGGAGATCACTGCACAGTTCCAGAGGAGAATTGCCTCTTGGCTCACTCAATTTTTTTTTGAGGGGGTCAGTTTGGGGCCACACCTATCAATGTTCAGAGGTTACTCCTGGCTATGCACTCAGGAATTATTCCTCATGGGGGCACATACAGGATTCGAGGATTAGAACGTGTGTAGGTCACGTGCTAGGCAAAGTATCACCCTCTGTAACCATCCAGTTTTGCCTTGCTGGTTGATAGGGAGCTCTCCAATGAGAAAATGCTAAACAAAACCCTGCCAGAATGCTAAAAAACTTATTATCCATAAGCTACTGCTTGACATCCTAGATAATACACTTTGGCCATAATATATATTTGGTTCCCAGCAGACCAAATCAAGGCATACACCACCAGAGTTGGCAAAGATTTTCAGGGTTATCTGAATGGTAGTTATCTGGTAGTTGCCAATATCAATCATTAAGCATTTGAGAAATAACTTAATATTTACTGTAAATGAACCAATTTTACATTTTTAGTATTTTACTCACTAATACTACTTCATAAACATGCATTAGAATAGGGATAATATAATTTTTTGTGAGCATAGTCATTTATTTTATACTACATTAATGCAAATAATTTTACATTTTCCCATTTACACCATTATTAGGATGATTTGAGCAGTGTTCCTACTGGAATTAAGATCATCTTTGTGGGGGGTGCGAGTGTTTACAGTGCAGTCATTAGTTAGAACAGGTCTGTTTTTGTATGACATATGTGCCACCAACTTGAGCCAATCTATCATCTTCTATAGACATTTGGACAATCGTAAGGCTGCAAGATATTTGAAACTTATTTTTTTTTCTACCAGGAAGCCCCAATTTGTGCAAAGAAGCAGAAATGGTGAAGTGACATATTCTTAGTAAATCCAGTCCCTTGAGGGGAGGCATGGAGGAAGAAGTAAGAAAGAGAATGCTTCCAGTGTTTACATTGCAATTCTCCTGGGTACTCAGTCCATTTTCAGAGCCAGAATTTTTATTGGCTTTGTTTGCAAGTAAATTTTCTACAGGAGTAGAAATTTTTGCTTAATAAAATGAATTCTAATCTTATTGATATAAAACATAAATTTGAATGCTGCATTAATATAAAATATCGAGTTGTGAATGAATTCTTCAGACTAACTTACAGAATACTTTGTAATCTTTATCAGCATCAATTTAAATTTTTTCAAAACCCCCTTTTTATGATTTTAATTTTTTTGAAATCCCCTTATTACTCCCTAGGTATATTTATGCACTTTTCTCTCTGCTTGAAAGATGTTCCTTTCATCTCAGCCTGTAAACTCTTAACACTGTGTGAACTGGTGGTGTCACCTCTTCTTTGTCGTCATAGCTATTCATTCAGATATTGACTGAGGCACTTCTGTACAATTGCATGATGTCAGTTTGGTTCTTTTACTGCATTTTTATCTAATTCTGGTAACAATCCCAATTCCAGATAGTGTCCTAATATTTATATCAATAAGTTTGTATATAAATCATGTAATGTAAGTGTTTGTTGAGAGAATACTTGCACAAATAAACCCATTAGAACATTGGCCATAATGACATCACAAAGTTTTCTTGATACTAGAAATGTACCAGCCCAAGACCCTATTGTCAAAATGTTTTCCCTCCTACACTCTCAAGTTCCTCATTCCACATATAGTCACAGCATTTAGTCCGAAAATGAAGCTGCTAGGCCTGGTGATGTAACTCAGTGGGGCAGTACTGGCCTTCCATGCGTGAAGTCATGGATTTGAACCCCAACCCCCATTGCAAACACAAAATAAAAGGTAAAGTTCTATCGCCATTGCTCACCATACATATTAGTGGTGATGAAAACTTGTGTGACTATCACAATTTTTGAGTTGCCATTAGTAACTGCTGTTAGTTTTTCCCCCGTGTTTTCTTTCATTTGATCATGAAAACATATAATGGAGTAAAAATGTATACAAATATTTAGTATAATCACGTAGGCTTATGATCCATAAAGACTTTTGTATGACTTAAGGTTGATTTGCACAACTATATATACATTAGGATTACAGTCCACACTTAGGCATTAGCTGCCAGGGGTCCCATTTATTTAAGGCGGAATATTACAGTTGCTTCAAGATTACTTGAGTCCAAAGTCTACAAAGTTACAGAAAATCATCAAGATTACAGGCCTTAACAAGGGATTTGGATGATGTTATTATTATTCTACTTCTACTGTTTGTGGTGCCATGCTCTGGGCTTATAAAAGAAGGGTGACATGAGCTATTCAATACAGCTTCTGGGAATGAGAGGGAACGATGCTGCTATAGATACCTACACATATGTTTGTTTTCAAATTGTTCATTCAAGTAAGAGAGATAATCATTTTGTTTTTATTGAACATGTGAAAATTTTAGTTTTCTCAATATTCTGGCAATCGAGAGATTATGTCAAGTAGAAGAAAGTAACAACGAAAACTTTCATTTACTTTTCTTACCATTTATTTCTTTGAACTCAGACTCTAAAGTATAATCATAACAAACACATGACTGTTACTTATAAATTTTCATTTAAAACTTTGTGAGTTGCATTTTGTACTGTGCTTTTTGGTGGCAGAGTGACTGTCTTCCAGGCAGTGCTGATGGATGGCCCAGGACCCCGTCATTGATCTGCTGTCAGTTCTGTGCTAGGGCCTGGGGATGTTGTGCAGGTCAAGCCCTGTGGTACATAGGGCATCCCAGCCCGGCCATCCTCGAGGGTTCCAGGCCTGTGTCTGGCAATACTCATGAGAACACAAGGTGTTTAGAAGCTACCCTGGTTGGGCAAATGTGCCCTAATAGTTTATCTCCTAGCTCCGTCATTATTTTTATATGTGTACACTGTAGAATTGGATACTTTTAAAAGATCAATGGCATTGGAATCTCAGAGTCAAAACTTAGATTTCCAACTGACAAGAGGTAATTTAGCAATGTATGTATGACATAGCTATGTAGAAGCAATCCTATAATGTATAGGATACTTTCTTACTAATATTATGAACAGCAAAAATTATTTTTATAAAAAACTAATTGAATCACTGTAATTGAATTACAGAGTTACAAAGTTACTGATTGAGTAGACAGGTATGCAATTCCCAGCACCAATTCCATTGCTAGTGTCCCCTTCCCTATACCAATATCCACAGTTTCTGCTCTCTCCCTCAACACCTGGGTTGGCATGCAAGGCAATTAGTTGTTTTAACCACTGAACTATCTCTCTGGCCTCTGAGAAGGTACTGTTTTGCAGTAGATTTTAAATAGGAAGCAGAATAAGTTTTATTTCTAAGTAGCTAAATCTATTTCTAAGTAGCTAAATCTATTTCAAAGTAGCACTTTCGTCTCGTTGTTCATCAATTTTCTCAAGCTGGCACCAGTAATGTCTCCTTTGTGAGACTTGTTGTTACTATTTTGGGCATATCTAATTTGCTGCAGGTAGCTTGCCAGGATCTGCAGTTTGGGTGGGATACTCTCGGTAGCTTGCTGGGCTCTCCGTGAGGGACAGAGGAATCAAACCCGGGTCGGCCACGTGCAAGGCAAACGCCCTATCCTCTGTGCTATCACTCCAGTCCCTTAAAGTATAGTATAAAAGTTTACTAATTTAAACACAGTTGAAATGGGGTGAAGGGCAGTTAAGATAGAAAAGGATCCACTGTGACAATGAAAGTTGGAAATGATCACTCTAGGCAAGGACTGGGTGCTGAAAGTTAGTAAAGGGATATATATGATAACTTTTCAGTATCTGTATTGCAAACCACAATGCCCAAGAGGAGAGAGAGAGAGAGAGAGAGAGAGAGAGAGAGAGAGAGAGAGAGAAGAAAAGTGCCTGCCACAGTCAGGGTGGGAGCGGCAAGGCTAACTGGAGACATTGGTGATGGAAAAGGAAATGGTGTTGGAACACTGTATGAGTGAAACCCAATCATGAGCAATTTTGTAATGGTGTATCTCAAGGTGACTTAATTAAAAATTAATTAAGATATTAAACTTTTTTAATTAAAAAGATTTAAAAAGAAATGGAATAATGGAAGAAACTCGGCCAATGGAATAGAATTGAGAGCCCAGATACATACTCTTTGATGTATTTGCTATCACATATGACTGTCATCCCATTGCTCATCGATTTACATGAGTGGGCACCAGTAATGTCTCTATTCCTCCCAGCCCTGAGATTTTAGCAGCCTCTCCTTACTCATCTTTTCCAATGATTGGAGGCTCTTTCAGGGTCAGGGGAACGATGTGTATCGTTACTGTTTTTGGCATATCGAATATGCCACGGTAGCTTGCCAGGCTCCATGCTAAGTAGCTAAATCTATTTAGATATTACGCTGATTTAAGATATGCACCGTTATTCTAGTTAGTTCTTCAGAGGATATAACATTTACTTGGAGTGATCTAGGATTTTTATTAATATATTGGAGTTATATTTTTGTTTGTTTTGGTGATTTAAGGGAACAGCTGATGGTCAGAGGCTATTCTCAACTGCGTTATCCTGGGTTGCTCCTGGCAGTGACTGGACATCCATACTGTGCTGGGCATTGAACAAAGTCCCCTTGTATGCCTAGGTGCGATTGGTTTGCTCAGCCCATTGAGCTATCTGAACCCCATATATTAGACTTTTAAATGTAGCATTCCATGACTTCTATTCCGGTCTCCTTTTGAAAAGAAAGCACACATCTCTCATTACAATTTTGTTAACTGCCTGACTTTTAAAACTTATGTTAACTCAAATTTGCTCTAGCGTTGGATATCAGCAGAAGATCGGTCATTGGATAAGATATGCCTCTATGAGGCTTCTAAATAGGTATGGATAGTTTTATAGCTCCATAGTCATTGGTTAACCTGAAAGTTTTATTAATTTAAGACAGTATGATACTGTTTACAATAGCCAGAATCTGGAAAAAACCCAGTGCCCGAGAACAGATGACTGGTTAAAGAAACTTTGGTACATCTGTACAATGGAATACTATGCAGCTGTTAGAAAGAATGAAGTCATGAACTTTGCAGATAAGTGGATCAACATGGAAAGTATCATGCTAAATGAAATGAGCCAGAAAGAGAGGGACAGGCATAGAAAGATTGCACTCATCTGTGGAATATAAAACAACAGAGTAGGAGACTAATACCCAAGAATAGTAGTTTATAATACCAGGAGGTTGGCTCCATAGTATGGAAGCTGGCCTCACACGCTGGGGGAAAGTCATCCCAAATAGAGAAAGGAACACCAAGTAATATGTGATTGGAGATCTTGCGCGGGAAGGGAGATGCGTGCTGAAAGTAGACTAGAGACTGAACAGGATGACCACTGAATACCCCTATTGCAAACCACAACACCCAAAAGGAAAGAGAGATATCAAATAGGAATGTCCCTCCACAGAGGCGGGGTGGGGTTGGGGGATGGGATTGAGGGGTGGGAGGGATACTGGGTTCATTGGTTGTGGAGAATGGACACTGGTGGAGGGATGGGCTCTCAAACATCGCATGAGGGAAAAACAAGCACGAAAATGTGAGAATCTGTAACTTTACCCTCACTGTGACTCAATAATTACAAAATAAATAAATTTAAATAATAACAAAAAAAATAAAACAGTATGCCAAAAACAGTAACAAGTCTCACAATGGAGACGTTACTGGTGCACACTCGAGCAAATTGATGAATAATCAGACGACAGTGCTACAGTGCTACAGTGCTAGTTTAGATTAGGTTAAAAGGCCATTTGTCAAATTAGTCCTATTAAGCAGGAGATACTTGCCTGTTCCCGATATGGGAAGTTGAGTGAAGTCTGATTCTAAATGCCAAGCAATAAAATATGACAGCAGGGTAACATATTAACCTTCAGTCTGTTCTCTGTCAAAGGTCATATTTCTACTCAAATCATGATTTCAGGGGCTGGAGCGATAGCACAGCGGGTAGGGCGTTTGTCTTGCATGTGGCTGACCTGGGTTCGATTCCCAGCATCCCACATAGTCCCCCAAGCACTGCCAAGAGTTATTTCTGAGTGCAGAGGCAGGATTTAACCCCTGTGGATTGCCAGGTGTGACCCAAAAAAAATAATTGTGATTTCAGATGTTTGTAGTGAATTGTAATAGCATCAGTCCGCAGGGAATTTTCATTAAGAATTTTTTTCTATACATTCATTGGTACTTGATGACTTTCCTCTTTGTACAAACCAGATGTAGCACTTTTTACCTGTCCTACTCAGATATTTCAGCTTTTGTGCATTTGCCTCTAATTGTGCACATATCAATGTGATGAAAGTTAAATATATGAGTGTGCTAGAACGCTCCTTGGCTTACAAAGAAGAATCTTTTAAAAGATTGGACTGTACGGGAGCTCAGCTTGAATCCAAGATGCTCTTTCCAAAACTATTGATGTTTTATTTGTTTTATTTGTGTAAAGAGAGATCTTTGAAGACAATTTTGTTCCAATAATTCACACTGATGCATTTGGTAATCTGTATGATTCAGAAGGTAGATTATATTATGTTCTCTCTCCTTTGGTGTATGATACAGTCTACCAAGTTAGCTAAGAGTTATTGTTACAATTGAGAGGCAGGGTGGCTGGTCACATAACAGCAACATAGATTTTACTTTCAACATGAACAATCTGCCTTTCGCCTAGCAGGTTTTCCAATGATTTGAAACCAGCACTTTTCTCTGTTTTGTCTTTAGACCTTGAAAACCGGTTCTACAGTAAGGTGAAATTAGAATCTCCAGCCTTGAAGATTTGGGGAAGTTTTATTTTGTATCTAAATCTGTCTTCCTGTGGGCCTGAAAGGGAGTTTCTAGAATAGCACAGCAGTGGCTGAATCAAATATAATAAATTGTTTTGGACATTTTATCAGCAACTGTTCCTGAGTGATTGTTAATATGACATGATCCCTGCTCAGATTTCAGAGCTTGAAATAAGATGAGGGTGGCTGGGAAGATAAATTTAATATATCAAACAGGTTGAGAACCTTTTGGAAACAATATATATATTTCAGTAGAAATCTGGTCTTATCTTTAATTTTATTTATTTTTTTAGCCTGTAGGGAAATCTTTCAGAGAAAGGAAATTTCCTTCAGGGCTAGGAACAAGCACACACATTTTAGTAAATGAGTAGTAAAGCTCATTTACTACAGCGTCCATGGAAATTAGCAGAGAGGAGATAGCATCAAGGAAATTGCCCCAGAGTGTGTTCTTATGTAGTAATTTAAATAATGTATAGCGATCCAGGATCCAGGCAGTCTTGCTTAAAAATTATAGTAGATGAGTCTTTCTTGTAAGTGTGAATTTAAGGAAGTGTGCCTTGTCTATGTCAATGGATGCAATACATCTACACATATTTTTTAAGTGATTTGCATTTAGAAATGACTTATTTGGAGAGGGGGTAGGGATGAAACTATGTGTTGAATACTTAAAAGTATTTTCTATATATCTGCATCTCTGTTGAGTTGAAATTCTCATCAGTTCTCACCTAATGTATTACAAGATTCTCCTTGCACCTAATCTTTCTCCCTTTGCAAATCCATCCTCCACAGAATTTGCTAAAAGGACTATCCAAACATAAATGCGCTTGTGTTACTCTCCTGATTGGAACTCTTCTCTAAGTGCTCAGCATTCTAGGATGAAGTCTTCATTTCCTTACATCAGCATCCTAGCACTCAAGGACTAAGATGCGGCCCTCCTCATCTTCATCACTCTCTCTCTCTCTTTATAGACCAGAAATATTCAAATGGTTCCCAAGGTAGATGTCTTTGTAAACCTAGCATGAAGCCTGTGTCCATCTGACTTTCTCCAGCTTGTGTCCATGTCCTCACACGATTTCTTTGTGTGTTGAAAATTAGTTCTGACCTCAAGTGTTGCTGTTAATATTTTCCCACTTCCCCCAGTTTCTGCCACCATCCAATATGATTTTTTCTGCTATATTTCTCTAACATTTTGATTAAAATTCTTTAAAAGCTGCATTATGCTAAAATCATCTTTCCTCATGCCCTTCTCTTATTTTTGCCTCTCATCAAGATGCAGATTCTATAAAGAAAAGAGTTTAGTTATCCTGTTTTGTTCAGCATTTACATTTATGCTAAGCATCTGTCTGGTACTTAACTAATATTTCTTAAGCAAAAGTCATAAAGTTTCGCATTTAAGTCAATTATTTGGATAAAATATATCTGAGCATAGAGAATAAATTACTCTTTGGGCTGGACAAAAAACACAGCAGGGAAGGCACTTGCTTCTCATGTGGTCAGCCTGGGTTGGAACCCTGGTAGAATATAACTCTTTAGCCCTGCCAGGAGCAATCCCTGAGTGCTGAGCCCACGTAAGCTCTGAGAATAGCTGGGTGTGGCTCAAAACTAGGAAACAAATCGATAAATTAAAAAGAAATTACTTTTAAATATAGCGATAACTTTCCCCGCTATTTAGAATGGAAATCCAGATTGAACAAGTCTGGATTTCGCTTGTGTGTGTGTGCGTGTGTGTGTGTTTATTTTTTGATTGTTTTATTGGCTTTGTTTTGAGGCTGCACTTGATAATGCTAGCAGGCTATATGCTGAAGGGTCACTGCCAGAGAGGGGCCCAAGGAGTATCAGGGAACTACCTCAGGTCTGCATATGAAGCTTTGTTCCAGCTCTTTATCTCCCTAGCCCTATATGTGTAAATTTTCTTTAAAAACAAAAAGGAGATAGATAGCTTTGATTATAAAAAAGTGTGCATCGTATAATCGATGCTAGCTTTCAAAGTTGTAAGGTTTCGATGGAGCTTTGTGACCCAGAAGTCAAATACACAGTAACACCAAAGACTTCCTTCTTCTTTCTTCTTCTCTGGCCCCTGTAATAATTCTGGATGATATTTTGAAATATCTCTCTCTCTCTTTTCAGTAAGAGAGTTCAGTTAGTTTTACTGATACAGACACTCATAATTATTGGCAGATTAGATAATGATTCATCTCAGCATCAAGTATTCAGAGCCTCGACTGAAAATATCATTCCCAAGGTGTTATTTGGAAGGGTGCACCCATTCTTTTTAGAGAAAACATGCAATTCAGTTGGGTTAGTAATGACTGAATTATTCTGCTTATTGATCTCTTGTCCCTTGGCAAGGATTTGTTGGAGACAATGTTGGCTGTCTGGGCATTTAATAGGATTTTCTCCAACAAGGTGTTCTATTCAACTTCTGTGGAAATGAGCGGGGTGGCACAAAGGAGATCTGAAGGAAAGGAGGTTTTAGAAAGAGCTGAAAGGCAAACAGATTGGACTTTGATTGTTCAGGATAGAGTGACAGAAAGAATAATGGGTGAATCTCATTCTGTTTGGTTGGCAATTTATTGGAGTGTAGGATTGTCAAGCTGATTCTGACTTTCAACTATGTGAAACAAAGGAGAAGAAACTTGTCATGATTGGTGCTTAGATAACTGCTATGATTTAAGGCCTGTGATCTGAGTACCCGGAGAAATTCCTACCAGAAATAGATGAAATGCTAACTCAATATGAGGTTTTGGCTCATCACATTGAAAGTAATTTCCCAAGCACTTTGTAAAATGACTTGGCACATTTGGGCTGCGCACTAAGAGAAGAGAATTGCCATTGGTCCAGAAATCTGGTTTGCGTAAGAATCTGAATGCCCTACTGGGATCATTTTCTTCCTGGGAAGATAACCTTTTGAAAGAGGGATCATGAATCATTAAGGCAAATGTGAACCTGATAGCCTGGATAACTGAGAATCCATATGGCAGGGAGGCCTTTGGATGCTCTTTGCGGCTACTATTGCCAAAGGTTCCGTTTGCTGATTAGATATCTCAGTCAGACTTTCTAAGCCTATTCACAGTATGTAAAACAATCTACAGCAAAGTTGCATGTGCATGTGTGTGTGTAAGTACACACAGGCACTTGATGTTGGCAAAGGTCACAATTCTTGATTTTGAAGATGGGGCTCTAAAACTCCAGATTATGAATGGCTTAGGAAATGAGAATGCAGAGCTAAAAGTTAAGTTTATGTTTCGAGTTCAAAACTCACAATATTTCCACACTATAAAGATGGGCTTACCAAGTTTAACTTGATTATCTATACTGGGATCATAGGGGGACCTCCTTTAAGGAAAATTGTTGGTTAAAAAGAATTTCTGCTTGGACCAAGAGTCTAAATGCTATCACTTTGATGAAGGTCTTGAGATGGTGTTTTTAAAAACCTGTCTTAGCAAATAGCAATTTATATCTGTCTGAACACTCCAGATTTCCATCAATAAAGAAGACAATGGACTGCTCTAAAAATAGAGTCATGTGTTATTTGGATTATATTCCTAGTTTCATTAGTCCCGAGAAATTTATTTATAACGAAACTTGTCAGCAGAAGTCAACACATCCAATACATCATTCCTGTGCAGGCACCATCCCTTTGTATTTGAATTATTCAAGAATCACTATAGTGAAGGGGAATAGACAAAAATTGCCTCTAGAGACACCGCTTTAATGATGCTGGCTTTGCAAAATATTAAATAAAATTCTGAAGAAATGGGGAAAAAATCGTCTATCTGCTTAATCCTTAAATTGAGAGTGGATATTTTAAACTTCAGACATTTGTTTTCTCACAATTATAAGTGGCTTAAACAAAAGAAACTTATTTTCTTAAATTTCTGAAGCCTAGACATCTAAGATGAAAGTATCAACTTCTCAGTAGCTCTCTTTCTCAACCTCTTATCTGCACTCAGGAATTATGCCTGATAGTACTCTGGGGACCATATAGGATGCTAGAGATGGAACTTGGGTTGCTCATGTGCAAGGCAAGACCCCTATTCTATGTACTATCTTGCCCACCTCCTTCAACTTCTTTTCATGGCTTCTCTCCTACTTTATTTATTTATTTATTTATTTATTTATTTATTTATTTATTTTTGGGGGGTTCACATCCAGCAGTGCTTAAGCCTTAGTCCTGTCCCTGTGTTTGGGAAATCACTCTTTGTGGGCTCAAGGGACCACTGGGGTGCCAGAGATCAAACCTCACTTGGCCATGTGCAAGGCAGTATCCTACTTGTGGTATCCTCTCTTTGGGCCCTATTTCTTAATTTATTCTTCTTATAAGAATACCGTTTATACTGGCTTAGGGCTAACCTTTCTGCAATCCAGTGTTATTTGGAGATATTTGGGGCTGGAACTTAAATATATAAATTTTTTGAGGAATAGAAATTGCTTTGGAGAAATAGAATTCACATTGGAGAAATACAAATAGAAATGGAATAGATGGTAGCATTTATATACAACTTAAGTGGCTATTAAAGAAACTTAGTTAATTACAATAATTTAATAAGACTTGTAAGTTAGAATGCACTTATTATAGAAGCTAAATTTTACTAAAAGAGTGAAAGTTCTCTTTTGGAGAACAACAAAAAAATAAATTTTTCTTTTGACTTATGTTAAATCTATTTCTAATTATATTGGTAAAACACACATATCAAAATGATGCATTTGTTTTATTTTCTTATTTTTTATTTTTTATTTTTTTGCTTTTTGGGTCACACCTGGAGATGCACAGGGGTTACTCCTGGCTCTGCACTCAGGAATTACCCCTGGCAGTGCTCAGGGGACCATATGGGATGCTGGGAATCAAACCCGGGTCAGCTGCGTGCAAGACAAACGCCCTCCCTGCTGTGCTATTGCTCCAAGCCCTGTTTTAAACTAAATTATTACCAAGAATTTATAAATATCACTTGTATCATTCGTCATCTCATTGTTCATCGATTTGCTTGAGCGGGCACCAGTAATGTCTCCATTTGTCCCTGTTGCCCATTAGTGTAGCCCAATGGCGTCTGCTCGCTTCAGGAACATGAAGAGTCTCAGACTATCCATTTAGCGTATTGATGAAGAAGTATGACTATCTCGTAGGTGGGGGCCACATGTTCTTTTAACGTCCCATGGAATCCAGTTGGTAACAGCTCTAATACTGCGGTCATCTCTAAATTGCATTATGCGTCCGGCCGATCTGATATTTGACACCTTGGCAAACGAGACAGCGTCCCTGATTCTTGATCATTGACAGAGGTTGGAACTCCAGATTCCTTCTCTCACTTGAGTGAAACGTGATGTTCCGAGCATAGCTCCTTCGATTTCTCATTGGGATACCTGAACAGTGTTCTCATCCTGTTTTCATTTATAAATACATGACATGCAAATATGTAGAATATAAAATATTGCTTAAAATACTCTTTTCTTTAGTATTAACATCATTCAGTAACCAATCATCGCTGGGTATAGTAGGGTGGCAGAAAATAGTAATTTGAACTGATTACATAAATGTATATGATGGGCCAGAGAGATAATACAGGAGGGCAGGAGCTTGCCTTGCATATGGTTATGGCTGAAGAACGCTGATTCTAATCCCTACACCACATATGGTCCCCTGAGCACTGCCAGGGGTCATTGCTAAGCACAGAACCAGGAATATTCCTTGAACACCAGCTCCTGTGGTCCCATCCACTCCAGGTATACTATATGCATGCAAATATATGTATTCCACATATGTGCATGTATGTGCATATACAGTATGTTTTATAATTCAGCTCATAATTTGCCAAGCAGATTAATAACCAAATATATTTAGCTGGTATTTTGAAAGCACAAATGCTAAACAAGCAGGATAAAAATAGTGTTCTTTATTGAGTGCCTAGTTCACACCAACTACTTTTATTATGAGCATTAAGCATTCACATATTAAAACATTCAATCCTACCCTAAACTACCTTTAAAAATCTAGTGGCATTCTTCATGAGCACAGAACAAATATTACCAAAATTTGTATGGGACCACCAGCCCTTCCAGCACCCTACAAATATATAAGCCAAAGTAATATGGAAAGTAGATAGGAGGCACTAAATAATACTACAAAACTTTAAACTACAGCAATAAAAATGCTGTTGTACTGAAATAAAAACAGACCCAAAGACTAATGGTATAGAATTAAAATCCAGAAGGAAACTCTCAAGTGTATGGACAGTTATTTCATGACAAAGAAACAAGAACCCAAAGTAGATGAAGGGAAACTTCCCTCTTCAACAAATGGTATTGGCAAAACTGGTTAGCCACTTACAAAAAGGATGAATCAGGCCACTCTCTTACATTTTGCTCAAAAGTCACTCAGAATGAATGGACGGAGATACTATATCCAAACACATAAAGTACATCAAAGAAAACAACGAACCTATTTTCCATTATATCCCCTTTGTATTGACTCTGAAGGTGTCTTCAGTGCTCAGACTCCATTGTCAAGGACAACAAAAGCAAAAATAAACCCGTGTAACTATTTGAAACTAAAAAGTTTATTGATTCAAAGAAACTATCGTTAAAACAAAGAAACAATGTTGGGGAAATAGCTCAAAGAGCTTGAATGTGTGTTTTTTAAGTAGAGGGTCTGAGTTCAATCCCTTGTAGCACATAATCCCTGAAACAATGCTAGTCATGACCTTTAAGCACCACATTTGGAGCAGCTCCTGAGCACTGCTCTATTTGGACCAAAATTAAAAATCAGAAAAAAATAATTAAGCCAAAATGACATTCTACTGAATAAAAAAAAAATGCCCACACATCATACCTCTAAAAACGGGTTAGTATCCAAGATACTATAAAACAGTCACAAAGCTCAGCAATAAACAACTTACAATAAGCAATGAACAATAAGCAACTCAGAAAATAAACAACTTACCTACTTTGCATGCATCCATCCTGATTCAATCTGTGGTACCATGTACCGTCCCTCAGCAGTGCCAGGAGTGATTCCTGAGCACGTATCCAGGAATAAGGCCTGATCACAACCAGGTATGTCCAGAAAATGATCAGAAATAACCAGTGCTGGCAAAAGTATGGAGATAAAGGGATTGTTGTTCACTATTGGTAGGAATAGAATTGTTTCAAGCTCTGCAAAAGAGTATAGAAATTTCCAAAAAAATAAAAAATAAAATAATCACATAATACAAAATTTATAAAAATTTACTGGGTGCCCATGTCCTGGCACCAGGTAAATTTATGTAGCATAGTAAAGCAAGCATTGATATAGAAGAGCAAAAATGTGATTACACAAAAGAATCAAGTATTGTTTATTAACCAACTCATTCTTGTGGACCCTAAGCCAATGTTCCTATTTACTCCATGACTGGCAGGTGTGCTTGTGAAGGGTTACAAGAAATTACGTATACAGTTATCAAATAACTCCATTAAGTAAAAAGTAAACTTCTAAACTAAGTGTCATATTTTACTATAACAAACAAAAAATCATAGCTGAACAATAGCTCAACATGTCTGAAGAAGAGACTTTTTCCTGCACCCACTATACAATTCTTCTTGACCACTGATTCAGATTTTGAAGAATTTAATTTTTGCTTCCACATGCTCAGGCCAAGCCTCATGCATGAGCAGCCGTGTGTCAAATCACCATAGGGGAAATATATATATATACCTCTCAGAGAGCCCAGCAAGCTACCGAGAGTATCCTTACTGCAAGGAAGAGCCTGGCAAGCTACCCGTGGAGTATTCTATATGCCAAATACAGTAACAATAACAGGTCTCATCCCCCTGACCCTGAAAAGAGCCTCCAATCATTGGGAAAAATAAGTAAAAAGAAGCTGCTAAAATCTCAGGGCTGGGGTGAATGGAGACGTTACTGGTGCCCACTCAAATAAATCAATGACAATGGGATGACAGTGATACAGTGATATAATACAGAAAATCCAGGGACTGGAGTTAAAATACAGTGGGAAGGATGTTTGCCTTGCATGTAGCCGACCCAGGTTCAATTCCTAGCATCCCATATGGTCCCCTGAGCATTGCTAAGAGAAATTCCTGGAGAGTGGTGGAGGTCAGCGGCATTTTGGTATTGGCCTTAGTTTGCTTTCCGAAAATACAAATATTGCAGTTATATAAGCCAGTGTTACCTCAATAGAAAAAGCCACACCCCTGTGCATCACTGGGTGTGACCAAAAAAGCAAAAAAAAAAAAAAAAAGAAACAACACAGAAAATCCATTCCTCATTATGTACTGCAGAAATCCAAATGTAGCAATCAAAAAAGATAAATGTACAACTATGTTTATTACACTGACATTTACAATAGTCATCTGGAAACAACCCAAGACCCAATGACAAATGAGTGAATACAAAAGATGTGATGTATATGCACAATGGAAGACCACTCAGCTATTAGGAAACATGAAGTCTTGCCCTTTATTACACATAGGTGGATCTGAAGGGGGTTATGCTGAGCAAAATCAGGCAGAATGAAGGCAAATAGTGAATGATCTCACATGGCATATCAAAAAAACAGAATGAGAAGAGAGACAATGTCCAGTGAAAACAAATGCTTACATTTTGACAACAAAAAGTATTGTTGAGGAACTCCAGTGGACAGTGGTGGAGGTCAGTGGCATTTTGGTATTGGCCTTAGTTTGCTTTCTGAAAATACAAATATTGCAGTTATATAAGCCAGTGTTACCTCAATAGAAAATATAAAATAAAGTGAAGGTTTACTTAAAATAATTTAAAAAATTAGAGTATTTGAATGTTGCTCTAGGGCACATGATTAGTACGTAGTTGAACTTGAATCCAAATTTATTTTTGCTGAATTTATAAGCCTAAAGACATCATCCATCCCCAGGATGCCTTCTTGCAGCTATATTGAGAGTGAATCATATGTTGTTCTATTTGAATTAGTTTCACTGAAAGAGATGGCTTTCAATTGTTTAAGTTGTGTAGAAGCAGGATTTTTCACTTAAATTTCAAAAACGATATCTGAGACCAAGAATTTAATGAAAACTTAGACCTCAGACACTGATATTCAGACCCTGACACAATTATATAAAGGTGTTATAAGATGCTCCTTCACATTTATTTGGGTTTTTTTTTTGAAAAGTAAAGAAAATATGAGTAGAACATGAATATTATGCACCCACATTGTCATTCCAGCATTAAATACTAAAAATAATATTGGAAAATTTTGAGGAGATTACATTTGTTATATAGTCTCCTTATATATCAGCCTCCTTATGGTAACATGAAGTCTTGTTTCCCAAGGGATTGAATTGAAACTCTCAGTGAGCCTTGATTTTTTTCTTTTATTTCAGCAGCTCATCTCCTCTCTTGTATAGATGAGATAAAAAGGTGAGAAAAACAAATCTCACTAAGTTTTAGATATATTATTCAAAATATTTGTTCAAAATGAAACATAATTTATTGCCTTGAATAATTTGCAGTGAAAAAATGAGCAACTAATTTTGCTCTGGGATTTTCTTCCCTAGTCACTGACTTATATCGTAAAGTTTTGTTTCAGCTGAGTTTTCTTATTGAATTTTTATGATTGATCAATTGTTTGATATATTTCCATCACTTCACAGAATGTAATGAGTGGATATTTTTTCACTTATTTTATATTGTTCTGGTTTCGGTGCAGCAGTTATGGTGCTCAGACCTTACTTCAAGTTTCACACTCAGGGGTCACTCCTGGTAGGACTCATGGGGACCATGTGCCAAGGATCCAATTCAGGTCAGCCATGAGCAAGGCAAGAGCCCCACCTACTATACTTTTGCCCCAATCCCTTATTTCATTATATTATTCCAATTTATCTTCCTTTTGAGTTTTTGT